>NC_134173.1:22846632-23146632 GCF_964188355.1 Buteo buteo | reverse complement strand
AGAAGGCCTTATCCTATCAAATTATTGTTTTAGGCGCATGGACAGCACATGTTAACCAATCAACAGATGGCTTACGCATGAGCAGGAACCAAAATACTTATATAAACCAAGCTATTTGGGCAATAAAGTGGCATCTGTTTGATCATATTGATTGTGTGCAGTGTCCGTGACTTCCGCGTCGACAAGTGGCGCCCGAACAGGGACCCTCGGATCGGTGTTGAATTCTATGACAGGAGCCGACATAGAGAGGGTGCGGAAGCCGGCCGGAGGTGAGTGCTGCCCCAGCACTCGGGAGACCGCCAACACTGAAGGGAATCTCGCCCTGATCAGGCAAGTGGCCAGGGAGGAGATGGGGTCCACTATGTCCAAGGAAGAGGCAGCAGTGGTTAAGCTTCTCCAACATATGCTCTCAACGAGTGGGTTAAGTTATGACTCATCTACCCTGAAAGCACTGTTACTTTGGGCGAAAGAAAAAGGCTTACTCCGTACATTTGGAGAAGCTTTCACCATCCCTACTTGGGAAAAGATAGGGCAAGAACTATAGCAAAATGTAAGTTCGGGTTCAAAACAGGCAAGCAGATTGTCCACGATGTGGAGGTTAATTATAGAGACTTTAAAAAGTATGAAGGCAGAACAGTCGGCTGTGGCCTCTGCTTTTGCGGCATTAGGACTGGAAGGTTTGGAGAAGATGCCTTCCTCGACAGCTCTGCTCTTTCAGCAGCCTCAAATTCCAGCCGCTGTTCTAGCCCGTGTATCTGGGGTGAATAGGGTCTCTACAGGGACTTGTGCAGCTAGGAAGTCTGCAAAAACAGATCCAGAGCCTGGAGACCAGCCTTTGGAAAAAGCTGACAACCTGGCAGAATTTCCACCACCACCAGCAGAAGACAGGAAACAGCTCAGTCTCTAGATCCCGTCCTAAACCAGTCACCTAAACCAGTCACCTCGTCCCTGTATCCACCGCTGCCACCATCCACTCCTCCATCCCCATCTGAGGAAGAGGAATGGGTGACAGGTCTGGGAGATACGCAATTGAGAGAAATGCTACAAAAGCTGGAGGCTCTCGAAGCCCGCCTGGAGTCATCAGTAAAGCCCGAGCCAGTGTCATCAACTTTTCCTGTGCCTCCACCACCTTTCAGCACAGGACTTTCGTCATTCCTGCAACCACCTCCAACGAATCCTTCTAATTCACAGGACGTATCGGGTGAGATCGGTGCCATGGCACCTTTGCTGCCACCACCTCCGACAGGACAGGTTTGTTAACAGGGGGTGGGGTCAGAGATCCGGCAAACAGGTGGAGGGGGGTAATTAGAGATGCTTTAATTGAAGGTCAATTTATTCCGTCTGCATTCATGGTTGTGGCAGGTGCACATGGAGGTTCTGTTTGGGAAGCATTAGACTGGAAAGTTTTAAAGGAAGCTAAGGCAGCAGTCACTCAATATGGGTTAAAATCACCGTACAGTCAATCTATAATTCAACATGTATTTTCTGCGCATTTGTTGACACCATACGATGTTAAAATGATTGTGCAAATGTTATTGCTTCCATCCCAGCAACTCCAGTTTTATCAAAACTGGCAAGCGGCCTGTGAAAATGCAGCCGCTATCCCGCAACAGCAAGGGGATCCTTTATTTGGAGTGCAAGCTCAAATGTTGCTGGGTGCAGGCCCTTACACCAGGTCCGACTGGCAAGCACAATTTGCCACAGAGGTCTTACAACTCAGTCAAGACTTAGCTTTTAAAGCATTGAATAGCGTGCATGATGAGAAAATTAGACATACTTTTACCTCCTGTAAGAGGCTGAATTCTTATCCTGAACCATTTGCCTCAAAGATTGTCAGGTGTGGGGGACTGGACCATCATCTCAAGGAACTGTGAACTGCTTATCTTGAGCCCTTTGTCTCTAAGATGGCCCATTTAAGCAGGACACTCCTCTGTCGGTAAGGACGATTACCAGGCCATTGAGGCATCCAGAGGAGGAAACGGGGCTGGAGCTGGTAAGATACTGGTTTCGGGTGTTGATCACGCAAAGGTCCTGTGATGGACAAAACCTGCAGCGCATGACATCATTGAAATATGCCCTATAAAAACCTCATAGAGACAAGCTGTGGGCAGCCGCCTTCACCACCAAAGAATTGAAGACTGAGGACCAACGGGACGCCACTGGATCTGTGGTGGTGACCATCCTTGCAACCCCCACCACCGGCTGCTTGCCTGAGGACCAACGGGATGCCGCTGGATCCGTGGTGCTGACTATCCTAGCAATCCTATCCCGACTGCTTGCTTAATTTCTACCTTTTCTTCCATTCTATCCTATCACCACCACTTTGATACTTTTGATAATAAAACCTATTTTGACTATATGGCATTTGACCTTGTTTGTGTCTTAATCTCGCTCTTGGGATCATATCGAAACCTTCCCCGACATTGGATCAGGACACCTCGGTGAGGCAACGCCCCACGGAAATGTTTTCAGCCTTTATTGATCAATTGCACGCTGCTATCACGGCACACCCTGATTTAGATCCTGAAATGAAAACCAGATTCTTGGATATGCTTGCTTTTGATAATGCAAATGAAAAAACCAAAAAAGCTCTTAGTATACTGCCAAAAGGTTCTACCACCGCTCAGCTGTTAGAAGCTGCAGAGCGGATGCTAGAATCAGAAAAGGCATCAGTGATGGCCGCTGCGGTAGGAGCGGCTGTAAAACCCCTATTAACAAAAGTGCAAAATTAGTTACCATACATTTGAACCAGAATGCAATGATCAAGGGGAAATTTGGTTGTCTAGCAAAATTGTGGCAGCCAGCCTTTTAGCCCCGGGAGTAGGATTTGCAAGTGCTTTAACAAATCTACGAAAGTTGGGTTGTTGGCTGGCCAAACAGTAATTTAACTTCACTAGCCCTAGATGGCTTGCTTAGCGATGTTGATAGCATACAGCATGCAACGCTGCTGAATCGAGCTGCTATTGATTTTTTGTTGTTAGCACATGGTCACGGTTGTGAAGATTTAGATGGAATGTGTTGTATGAATTTATCTCATCACTCTGAATCGATCCATAAAGCTATACAAAAGATGAAAGATCAAGTTCAAAAGCTGCAAGTTAGTGATGGTTTGGGATGGTTAGACAGACTGTTTACCCATTGGGGAATTATGGGATGGGTAAAAGATTTGTTAAAAATGTTGGGAACTGCTTTGTTAGTATTATTAGTCTTGTTGCTAATTATCCCTTGTCTACTCAATTGTATAGAAAAGGTGGTTCAGAATGCAATGGCCAAAGTCTGGATTGTTCAAAAACAAAAAGAGGGATTTGTGGGATATTTGGAAAACAATGGACATGTAGTGAACAATCCAGGCACAATGGAACTGATTATTCGCAGATGCTTCAAGGACCTCGCAAAGATTAACTGTTGCTACAAGTTTGATGAAGCGAGCACGAAAAGTAGAACAAGGCTAACTGTTGCTACAAAAGTTTGATGAAATAAGCACAAAAAGCTGAACAAAGTTGGGCCTACGTGACTGAAAGCGCGACACAAGACAAGATACAGGCGGGGGAACCATTCGCGTGATCAGAAGGCCTTATCCTATCAAATTATTGTTTTAGGCGCATGGACAGCACATGTTAACCAATCAACAGATGGCTTACGCATGAGCAGGAACCAAAATACTTATATAAACCAAGCTATTTGGGCAATAAAGTGGCATCTGCTTTGATCATATTGATTGTGTGCAGTGTCCGTGACTTCCGTGTTGACACAGAACCACGGACTGTCTTTACAGTCCTCTTGACTAACTGGACTGTGTTTCACAAATTTTGTCACTTTAGTTGTTTGCTCATCTTTTTTCAAGTTACTGAGAAGGAAACGAAAAAAAACCCAAACACCAGATAGCACTTCAGTAACCCACTTCTCCACATCTACCTTAGCTTGCATGTTATGATGACAATTCACTGTTTATTTCTATTCTTTGTTTTCTGTCTCCCAGACAGTTTTCTGAGTAATGATGCTGTCCTGCACCTCAGTGTTTCAAGTAATGATGCTGTTTTGTTTCACACCTCAGGAGTTCTCACTAAGGTACTTTTTGTAACGGGCCATGTCAAAGGTCTATGGAGTTCTAAAGGCAAGATGCCACAGGCTCCTCTTCTTAGATATAAAACCTTTGTTAAGGAGGAGCAGGGCTTTTTGTTACATAATTTGGAATTCGTAGTTTTGTACCTACAAAGCATATGTAGGCAGTAGCATCCAGTATCACTCAATAGATTTTGCCGCTGCAGCAAGCCCTGCTATAGGGGCCGTGTGCTTTATTCTAGTGAAGATACCGCTATTTTTGTTCCTTGTATACAAAATATCTACTATCTAAAATGTCCAGGGCTGGAACTTAGTTCATATTCTCCCTTAATACAAAGAAATTGGATACTTAATTTATTCCTTGAATGAAAAAATTAGATGCAGGCAGGACATAATGACAAATACATTCTCACACACACATAAAAAACACATTCCTGAGCATCATCTGAAATATCAAATGGCAAGATGAACAAATAATTGGTAACTCTACTGCTAATATTAATTTTGAAAATTAACATGACATTTGACTTTAAAATCCAGGGGATCAATATAAGCAATACTCCTTTTTCCAGCAAAGAAAGTTCTTTTCTGTGAGGACTGAAAATGATTACTCAGCTGCTAATGGAACAAAATACTTCATACTGCAGAATTAGAACTTTGCAACTGCAAGTACTCTTTAAACCAGCTTGCAGACAGGCTGAATAACAAGAAGTTTATTTTCATGCAAGTGAAGTGCCTGCATTTCAGGTTTTCAGCTAGAACCATCCTCCCCCCCCCCCCCCCGGCATATTCATTTTGAAACTAGATGAAATAATTCACCACATTTTTTTCCCTGAAGTAGTTAGCATTCTAAAATGAAAGCACGGTGTGTCAAGTCAGGAAATACTTCACAAGTATGCTGAAAAACAAAATTCTGCTTAACAAACTCATAAGTAATGAGGTTTGATATGCCCTTCCAAATTTCATCAAGTAATCATTTAGAGGCGGCTCCGAGTCACAGCCTATATAAAAACTCTCGAGAGACCCTTCCTCTCTTAACTGGGTAGCACAAATGCTCTTTGTTCTCACAAAACTCTGCAGTGCTCAGTTCCACTATGCAATTTGCTTTCTTACAGTGTAACCACAGTGCTTGCATGAACGTTTTTTTTTTCTCTTACTCATTTGTTACTTTCTCTGTTTTACAAACCTCTCCTACATGCCCTCACAATCCTTTCCTTTCACAGCTAAGAGTCCTTAAAACAGAAGCTGCTGCACTCTTCTGAGCATTCCTGCTTGTACCTTTTCTAGACAAGCAGGACAGAGCAAGTAGGAGGAGGACTGTGTCCCTTCGGACAGTTTTCTTTTTCATTTCATGTTCCTATCCTAGGAAGACTAGACATACCCCTTGAGCACTTCTAAATAAGAGATCAGTGAACATGCAATTTTGTACCACCAAAGCTTGAAAGTAATTAATTTACAACTGGGGGTGGGGGGATATCATCTTTTTAGAGGGACTGAAGGTCAGAGATCAAAGTGTCCAGCCATATATGCCTTCTGGATCTCAATCTGTACAAGCAGTTGTATCAGACAATGTCAGCCTCAAATGTTTCCACTTACATTTATGTACACTTAGACCAGAGACTTCTCTCAGAAATGATAGCAAATACTGAGGGAACTCTTTGAAGTGTTACGCTCAACTGACAGCACTGAAAGGCTGTGCATAAACTCAGAACATAAGAACAAGACACAGCATGAAAGAACTTCTCATGGAAGTGCAACGACGACACACAAAACTTATAACAGTTTCTCTGAGCTAGTGCCATCAGAAGCATAAACTGCTCCTTCCAGAAGCCTGAGCGCATAAATTCCGATTATTGAATTTCTTTCTACACTTGTTTATAAAGTGTATTCCAACTACATCCTTATTGTTTATCATGGGAGGAAAAGCTATTGGTCTACCCTACAATGAATGACAAGCCAAAAGATCCTGACAGTTTCCTGACAAGTGTGTTTCTCCGGTTCCTTAAAAGACCGTATTTATTTCTTGAATTATTTTATTTCAGCTGCAGTTTTGCTGCTACTCTAGTCCTGCCATTCTTCTATAATGGCACAATGCAAAAGTCACGAGGGTTTGGCAAAACCAAGAACTTTTAAAAAGTTTTAATCAAAATTTGATTTTGAAGGCTCTGGACAATACACCAACTCTCCCCTCCAGAGGAGGAAAAGTGTTTCAAGCATTAGAGAACAAACCACAGCTTATGGATCTCGACTGCCCGGTTTATTCTGAGGCAGACGAAGTAGGCCTTCACGCCTCCACACCGAAGCCCCAGGGACAAGTCTCTCCGTTCTGCCACCACTACAACGGGTCACCGCCCGGCCTCAGCCCAGGCGCCGCCGGCCACCGCTGCCCGGGGGATGCGTCCGCCAGGCGACGGGAGCCCGCTGGAGGCCCTGCCGACGACGCAGGGCCCTCGCCACCCCCCGCCCCGCGCGGAAGAGGCGGCGGGCGGCGGCCTCGGGCGCGTCAACCGCCGGGGCGGCTGCGGCGGCCGAGCGCGGCACGCGCTTCCACCGCCGAGGCCGCCTGCGCGCCTCCTGCTCTGGTCCCCGCTCCGGTCCCGCCCCGCCCGGCGGCGGCGGCGGCGGCGGCAGCGGCAGCGGTGGCAGCGGCGGCAGCGGCGCCGGACGCCAATCCGTTCCGAGGTCGCGGCGCCGAGGCCCGCTTTCGCTTCCAGACCCCTCCCCTTCCGCCGACCGCCGCTGCGGCACCGCGGCCCCCCTCCCCTTCCGGGTCTCCGCCCCAGCCTCCCGCTTGGCTCCTCCTCCTTCCCCTTCCCCGGCCGGGGCTTCCGCGCGCGGACCGGGCAGCGCCAGGCGGGGGAGCTCGCGGGCCAGGCAATAGATACCGCCGTTGCCGCCGCCGCCGCCATCGCTGCGGGACGGTTTCCGTCTCTTCGGCTTCGCAACATGGCAGCGGCGGCAGGAGGCAGCCGCGGAGCTCGCAGGCCGGTGCTGCTGACGCCTCGCGGCAGCGGGGACCGCACCGTCTTTCTCTTCGACCGGCGCCGGGAGCAGGCGGATCTGGACGAGAAAGTGCTCAGCTACGGCAAGGACAACTACCGCGGCTTCCGCAGCGCCGTCTGCCAGGTACCGCGGGTGGAGGGTGGTGGGGGAAGGGAGGGCGACCACGGACGCGGGGCCGGCCGCGCCGTTAACGCCCCCTCCGGCGGCGGGGGCAGGCGTGGCCGAGGAGGGCCGCGCGTCCCAGCCGCTGCCACCGTTCCGCGCGGCCGGGCCCCCCGGCGCGGGGGGGAGGCGGCACGTGCCGCAGCCCCACGTGCAAGCTCGGGGTGGGGGGGGGGGAGGCGGCAGCCCCGGCGGCGCGCGCCTGGCCGGTGGCGGTTGGGCGGCGGGGTTGGAGTGGGGGGAGCTGCCTCCTCCGCCTGCCCGACGGGGCGCGGGCCGCTGCGCCTGCCTCCCTCCCCCAAACTTTCTTGCCGGGACAGGTGGGCGAGCGTCGGGGAGAGACCGCGCCTGCTCCCTCGGCGTCCCGTTCCCCTGGGCAGCGGGCCCCTCACCCTGAAAAGGCCCGTCCGGGGCGGCAGCAGGGCGGCCGGCGGCGCGGCGGCACGGGAGCAGCCCCTGGCGGCGGGCGGGAAGGGAACGGGAGGCCCGGGAGCTCCCCCGCGCGGGGAACCGGCGGCGGCGAGGAGGGGCGTCCTCGGGCACGGTGCGGCGCACCGGAGGACCGGCGCGGTGGTATTTCTGCTGTCCAAGGTGTTGGCGATAAGGGCCGTTGGTTTCCTGGCTTGAGCCCTGTACCTGTCTCTCCGACGTCCGCAGTGGTGGCTGCTGCCATTTAAATACTTTACCTGGCGGGTTCTTTGCTGTCTCGTGTATCCTTTCAGCTGTCTTTCCTTTCGTTACGCAAAACAAGACTTTACTATGTCTTCAGATCTCTTGGAGGTGGAGATTTCTTTCTGTGTATGGGCTGTTTACTTTACTTTGCTGGTGATACCAGTAAGCATTGCCCATTTTCTGTCATGGTTTTGTTTTCTGAGGGAGTAATAAATGCCATAAACCTGTTAGCTGCCTGCGTCTGTTTTTTATTGTGACACACACAGGAAAATCAGCTGTAAATTGTGCACTAACTTAGTCTGATAAAATATTCTATTTTAGTTTCCTTATCCAGTGTAATTTGCACTTTGTTCTCTAGGATATAAGCTCTTTGAGGAAATTGCTTGGTTTGTGCTATGTCTGGATGGTGTTTAATGTAATGGTTTCCTACTGCAATGAAAGCTTTGAGTTATCAATGTCAGCAGGAATAGCTGTCACAAATGACTACCTCCTCCTTGCATAGTTCTACTTCAGTGTTCAAAATGGCATATTCTTATTCTGTTAGAGGTACTGAATCTGTACTACTGCTTCAGGTGCTGCTACTCAGCAGTAACTTGGCTATGGAGCGTTAGCATATCCCTTGATCTGGTCAGAGCCCCTAAAGTTCAGAAAACTTCCGTTTTCTGTTCAGAAGAAACAAAGTAACTGAATGGAGTAAAGAAATCATTACACTTTATGCAGTGTAACATTCTGAGAAGTTAGACAATGGGATGGGTTCATGGCCTTCTAAGAACCAACATCCTCCTTAATGGAGCATCATTATAGGATTCGTATCTCCTGTGAGTAATTAGAAGCATTACATGATTTCCTCCCAAGAGTTGTCCTAATGCATCCCGTCTCAACTGTACCTAGCAGATGAATTGCAAGAATACTTCATATTTTCAGTATTCGGGGTAAATATGTTGATGATTAACCCATCATTTTCCTTAGCTTTTGCAATTAATTGATGGGCTGAGGTTAACACTAATTTGCAACTTGTTACAGTCAAGGGCGTCTTTCTTTTCATGGCTTTGTTACATATGCTGCACACTCCAGTGACTTCTGTTTCTGTGCATCCTCACAGCATTCAGTAGTTCACAGAGCTTTTGGCATATTTGCAGTCTTACACAGAAGTAAGTCCTCATCACCGATGTGACAAATCTTGGGTACAAACAGCTTCAGGGTTTTCTTATCTCAAAAAACGTATTGACGTTGTGGAGTCAGTACTTTAATGCCATTAGGCAGTCTGCTCAGACATGCAACATAGCATTAGAAAAGTCTGGCGCAGCAAAGCAGAACTTGGTGTGTTTGAATTTGGTACCTGTGAAAGTAAAATTTTCAAGTATAGTTTCTCACCATGTCAACACCATAATCCTTATCACCAGTCCTGGTGGCTGTTTTGGGGTGTTAAGGATAATAGTTAATGCTCTTAAACTTGTGCAACAAGTTCCTCAAATATTCATTCTCTTAGAGAAAGGCCTTCTCCAATAATGTCTGCAAGTTCAGTCAGAGATGCTTCTGTCACAGCTAATTTCAGTGTGGTGACTCTTCACACCTTGGAGCTTTCGTTATCTTACATATGGGACATCTCACTCTGAAAGCATGCTGAGACAGGTGGTTTGACATGACCAGTAAATGCTGGTACAGTGAAAACTGGACAGGCTGAGGTCTAGGAGTTTGATGTCTCTATGTCTCCCACACCAACAGTGTACAGGTTCTTGTTAGGCTTCTTGGAAGAGCTTTCTGGCATCTCGGTGCCTCTGGGAGTTTTGCGCATTGTTTATGTTTCTCTGGGTGTTGTACTCCAGAGTGCCAAATTTCTGGCATCTTGAAAACTGCGACTAACTACTTTCAGGAAAAAGGTGATGAATGGGTTCACCTGATTGGGACAGACTTTCCCCACTTCGTGGTGCTGAAGTCAGTGTCAGGGAAGTGATGAAAGCTCAGGAAGAAAGATTCTTTTGATAAGCAAGTTTTGAATTGTTCAGACTAAGATGAAATGGAATGTTGTATTTGCTTTTCCAGTTAAAGCTACTAGACACCATCTGAGTGTGTGATCAGGCAAATGCTGCATATCTAGTAGCGTTGTTTCCACGGGTATCCTGTCTGGTGGCTCAACCTCAGTACAGGCTCATCTTTAAATCGACTTTCATCGGCAGTTTGTTGTGCAACTGAATGATTCTACTGTAGCAGCGAAGGTGCACATACATTTTCCAGTCTGCCAGCTGGCCTGAGAGGGTGGTAATGTCTGACAGGGGCACGAGAAATATTGAGCTGTTGGAACTATTTCTGCTATGAACATCTTCCCGTGGCATAAGAGAATTCTTTTGGATATAACTGGATATGTAGGAGTCAAAGGAGAATGTAAATCTTGACAAAAATAATGAAATTAAACCCAATTGCAATATTTGATGATTCTGAGTTGAAAATACTTGAATGCCTGAAGGCATGGTCTTAGGCTGCTACTTCTGAGATTTATGGTTTTTTCATAATGCAGAGAGAAGGTGAGTATTTTCCTGTTTGTGTAGCAAAATAGCTGAGTCTTGAGACAAGAGATTTAGCCACTGAGAGGTCGATTTAGGAGCTGATTCATGTCCTGTCTGTTGTCATATAAAATATACCTGTTATTATTAAAATATTCTTTATTAATTTTTGAAAGGGTTTTTTTTAAGCAAATATTTGTTGTCACCTTATGAGTATTTTTTTGCTGTCCCCTAACAAGTTAATGCATGGCAGTGTGGTTGGATGTGGCTTTATGTACTGATAAATTAACCTTTCCTTCTGAATGTGTGTGTGTGAGTTTAAAAAAAACCAAAAAAACAAACCAAACTTTATAAGAGAAGCTGGAATGTATATAGTCTTCATTCTTATTCCTTGCAGTGATCAATCCTAAAGCAGAAACCTCTTAATTAAAAAAGATCTGTTAGCTTGACTATTCCATTTGAGCGCTGTCGAGCATATGTGGAGCAGTCATGTAATTTCAGTCCCCAGAACCAGGAAGTTTTAAGGTGAATAAGTGAATTAAATATGGAGTTTTACCTCTTCTTGGAAGTACACATTCCTGTTGTCTTTTGTTAGGTATATGTCCCACTGCTTGTCCTGATGTTCAGAGTATAATTGGAAAATATTTACCTGCAATGAGCAGAATGGAGCTAAACTTTGTTGGCAGTTAATCCTAGATCCCTCGCTCATGTGGTCCAGGTATACAGTGAAGCTGGAGCGCTTCACTTTGTTGCTAAGCTGGCAGGAATCCTTCCAGGCACTTAGAGAGGTCACACTCCTTTTAAGGCAGAAAGGTATCTGTGCTGAAAACTGCACCGAAGTTTTGCTATGAGTGAAGGGTTTGTGAGAGGCTTTGAGGTGAAATATCAGTCTGAAGAGAGCTAGTGGTACTAAAATTAGTGTTTCTTCTTAAATAGAAGTTGAACACATTTGTAAGTGCTTCTTTAATTCTTTTGAAACTTTCATCATTGTTGTGACCTTGTTTGAAGAAATATATAGGAAGTATAGATCTGTAATCTGTACAGAAAGTAAATATCTGTAATTTAAGTAAATACTCACAATTCAGACATTGCAATAGAACAAAGTATTTTGCTTTTAATCTTTTGTCACATCCTTTGTTGAGTTTCCCATTGTATTCTAACAATCTACCAACTATTTAACTATTTAAACATACTATTTTGCCAGTCCACCGAGATAAATTCCGGTGTATCAATAAGCTAAGAGGCAAAAAAGGATGTTCTTTAAGAGTGAGTATGGAAGAGAAGCATAGCTGTGGTGGAAACTCAAGAAATTAGTGTAAATTTTTTTTGGTGAATATTTGCTTGCCAATGCCTATTAAATAATTTAATGAAATTATTTATGATTGTCCTGGTTTCAGCTGGGATAGAGTTAACTGTCTTCCTAGTAGCTGGTACGGTGCTATGTTTTGAGTTCAGTATGAGAAGAGTGTTGATAACACACTGATGTTTTCAGTTGTTGCTCAGCAGTGTTTAGACTATAGTCAAGGATTTTTCAGCTTCTCATGCCCAGCCAGGGCACCTGACCCAAACTGGCCAACGGTGTATTCCATAGCATGTGACGTCCCATCTAGTTTAGGAACTGGGAAGTGGGGGCAGAGAGTCGCCGCTTGGGGACTGGCTGGGTGTCGGTTGGCGGGTGGTGAGCAATTGCCCTGCGCATCATTCGTATATTTCAATCCTTTTATTACTACTGTTGTCATTTTATTAGTGTTATCATTATCATTATTAGTTTCTTCTTTTCTGTTCTATTAAACCGTTCTTATCTCAACCCAGGAGTTTTACTTCTTTTCCCAATTTTCTCCCCCATCCCACTGGATGGGGGGGGAGTGAGTGAGCGGCTGCGTGGTGCTTAGTTGCTGGCTGGGGTTAAACCACGACAATGATCAATGAAAAAATATTAGCAACTTCTGCTGTTTGTATCACCAGAGGGTAACTCTTAAATCTATTTAAGAGGTATCTGGATAATTTACTATGATACTGTTCTGATAAATTTGCTCAATAAAAGTACCTCCATTCTCAACGATGGAATCAGTCCATCTTGCCATAATTATATTTTTGTGTTATAAAATCTATATTAATTTACTCACTTTTCAAGATTCTGTATAATCAAAAACTGAAAATAGATGTGTATGCACGGCATGTTTAAAACATAAAACAAGCAAGTTTTTCCTTGCTTTTTAAGGAAACTGTTGGAGGTACTGTAAGGTATGTATAAGATGCAACAGTATTGTGAGTTTTTTCCAAAACTGTCATATTGTATTTCAGGCTTTGCTGAAACGCTTGTGTATAGCGACTTTGTTACTGACATTTCCGTGGGAAGAAGGATGCAGTTTGCATACCTTTGTGCACTTAAGCACTACCTTATTATGTGTTGACTGATTTGGAAAGCTGTGTGGTTTTTAAGTTCCTGCTCAAATTTGAGTGCTGGCAATACAGTCAGATGCAGAGCATATGCATTCCTTTGGCATTAGTTATCCAGGTGCAGCTTCTTAATGTGACCAAGTACTTTTTGCTTTTGAAGACTGGCTCCTGAATTCTTGCTACTTTAACAAGTGATGTCGTACAAAGTATTTTCATGGTGGAAGCTGTATGGAGTTGAAGTTAAAATTTTGGGTGATAGCTGTATTCAATAATATTTGTGATTCTGTTTTTAGACACAATGACTTGTGATAGTTACTGAATTTGTCTAGACTGAATAAGTCTAGTAATGACAGCATGCTCTTTGCATAAATTCTATGGTCCCCAACTTCTTTCTACTTGTTATATCTTGCAAATCTTGAAAAGATGTCTGAGTTAACTCATTGTTCTGGACAAGGTTTCATAGATTTATGTATGTGGCTTCTGTAGACAGCTTCTGTCATGCAATTTCCCTCTCTTGTTTTTCTCTCTGTTTTTCTACCAAAACTAGTGTAAAGCTTTACTTGAAGATACCGCATAAAAACTTCTTCTATTACTGGTTCTTGTGATAGGTAGCAATGTTCTTAGTGTTTCTGTTGATCCATCTGTTCACTTCTTAACGCCTTTCATTGGTACCTTTTTGTAAATATTCAGAACTGTATCAATAGAACTTCTGAAAGTAGTGAAACTTTTAAGTAGGACAGAAGACAAAGCACTTCAAGTTCTGCAAATGTTGTCTTCTGTAATTTGTTCTTTATTGACAGAGTCACCTCCAACTAAAGGATGGTTGGAAAATGTTTCAGAACACTACTGTTCATTTCTGGGTTTTGTCTGTAGGTTGTCTCTAGCAACCATCTGCCCAGGAAATATGGGCTATTGGGTGTTCCTGTATTTCTGTAATATACAACTCTTTGCTTTGAGCTCCAAGAAATGCTTAGAAATAACTTCTATCTTTTTTGAATGCAACTGCTTTTCCAAAGGCTTTTGGATCCCCTTCCTGTTGGTGTCCAAAGACAATACACGTTTGTGTTCTTACATTAGGCAAGCTCATTCAGATTATGATTAAAGATGATTGTTATCATACTTGCTGTCCTACCATGAGCACTCAGTACCAGATCCTCACTACCAGATCCTCAGCAGGTTGTCATTATGTTGAGACTAGCTGACCTAACTGTGGACTGGAATCTCATTAGCACTCTTATGAGTTACATACGGTTATTGTCAATCACTCCAGCAAGATCTTTGTCTCTGCTTAATCTGTTTGTATCTTGGTTTTTGTATTTGCTAATTTGTATGAATGACCTTAATATTACCTAGTTGTATGAATGTATGAATAATTGAGAGATGTGATACAAATATCTCAGTATCCTTAAGCACTACTGAAAGACAGCTCTTGGTTTGAAAATCTGTGATTTGAGAATAAAATCTGTTTCCTCAAATGTGTTTTACAGTTTCATCCACTTGTTGATCTAAGAGATTTCTCTCAATTTGGACTGATAATTTTTTTTAATGTGGCATAAAGCAGCATAGCTAACTAATAAATGTACATCTTTCAGGTGATAAATTGGCAAATAGCATGAGACACTCAGTTAATCGCATGCAAAGTTACAGAAGGCTACAGGCCTCTCAGAGGTTGGATGTGGCATTTAGGTTCTTTTTTTAGATTCCTGAACAAGTTCCTGCAAAGGAGCCGCTGGATCAATGTGAAATACTTGAAGTAAAGCTGTATTGCTTTTTATCACATTAGGTAGCTGAGGTATGTAGATAAGTCTTGTGAAAATGAGTAGCTGTAAAGGACAGCATTGAAAATGCCGTTGCTGGATTTCTTTACATTTAACTGATACAGTTCAGGTCCCCTTTAAGAGGTTCACATTGGCAATGCAATTCCATTAGCCAGAAAATTATTTCTGGGCTAGGTGTCACTTCGTGGAAGGTGGCTGTTATGTCTCTGTTATCCCTTGGCTACATCACCATGTTCTGAGGCCAGTTCTTCACATCATTCTCATGTGTCTGCCTGCTGGAACAGTTACCTTAGGAGGAGACAGAGCATTTTAAAGGTATGGAAGTTGCTTATTGTAGGAAACAACCGTTTGTGTTGAAAAGTTTGGATTGCAAGGGGTTAAATGTCTTCCCTAAAGATATTGTAGTTTCAGTTTCACTGTTTTACCTAAGTCTGTCATGTGTGAGACTGTTATATTCCTTAAGTTTGAAAAGTCAGCACCAGAAATTATTCTTTTATGGTAATAGACTGGAGGCCCACTGGAAGCAGACCAATGATGCTGTGCTTACAGTGTGTTCTCTCTCTTTCACTTACCACTTCAAGCCTATCCATGTTATTGCAAGCTGTGGTGCTATACACACAATGTTGAACATTTGATTGTTGAACACCTTTTCCAAGGCAGATGGTAAATCTAGAGGCAAAATCTATGTTTACTTCGTATTAATTGTTCTAGTTGGCTTAGTAGCCAGGTAAGCCTTGCAGTGTGTGTTCAGATCAAATAGCAGCAAAATTTGCTTTGGTGCTTATGTGCTAATATGTGAAAGAGAAAAGAAACTGAGGCCTGTTTGAAGGAGTCTTAGCTGGTGAGGAGTTGTCTGTGATTTGTGGGCTTGTGTGTTTTTTAGTTTATAAAGAAAACCTGTGACTGAAGCATGTATATAAATTGAACCTTCCTTCTTGATTCAGATGTAAGGGTTAACGAGATCACAGTTCATTCATACTTTCACATATCGCTCCTGTAAATTGGTCTGCTGAAAGCTTCTTGGGCATCTGGCATTCATTTGGCAGTTTCAAACTCTTACCTTTTAGCATTATATTAATCTTGCATCATAAACATCCACCAACAAATTGAGAGTTATTAGCTTCATTTATTTATCATGAAACATAGGCAGTGCTCCAGAGTGAGCCTCGAGTTTATAAAGAATGTATTTCTCTTGTTTGAACAAGACAGCTTTTTGGTTTGTGTATCATCTCATAGGTATAATGACTGACATCCCACTGCAGGCAAACCAGGCTTGACTCAGGGAATTTTTCTTAATTTAACTTACTGCCAATTAACACAACTTTTGATTATTGGGGGGGGGGGGGCAATTAAACAAACACTTAGGGAAATGCCTTTCCTCCTCCTTCTCCAAGTTCATCTTCTGTCATCCACCTCTCTTCTCCCATTCCTAGTCCAAGCTTCTCTTGTTCTCCCCGTGTGCCACGCTCAGTCAATCCCAATTCCTTTGGTAAGGCAACAGGTGGTGTGAGATGTGAGGGCCATGTGCAGGGTTTCCCTCTGCTGCTGCTGCTGCTCCTCCTCCATGCTCTTTACTGGTTTTCTTCTGCTCTGGGGGGGTTGTCTGCAGGCCGCAGCCCCATGGGAGTAGGAGAACAGAGAGGGGAAAATCCCTGCCCTGACATGGATCTGCCACCATGGGCCCCAACACCTTTGGGGCCATCCCTGCTCTGGCATGGTGTACCTCCTTTCAGTGTGTCTCTGGTGTTCCTAGCACTGATGTCTCCTCTGATGCATCTCCTCTGTTGCTTCTCATTTGTCTTCCATCAGTTTGAGCCATCTGGCACTGGCTATGACTGGGTCAGGGCAATTCACCGCCTCCTCCTGCACTGGTCACCCCTACAGCTCTCTGATACCAAAACCTTGCAGTGTACACTCAGTACGCATTCAAGTGTGGCTTAGCAAACAACTTAAATGGCTCTTAGTGAACAGCTATGGTTGTTTTCCTGGAATATTCAAAATTTGGCTTATTGATATAATCTTCTCTACTTTTTAGGTTTTAGGTGGCTTTTTTCTCTTTTGTATGCATATAACTGTTCATCTTTCTAACGTTTTGACTTTTGCGTTTGCATATAGTTATCATATGTAACCAATAGTTTAGGAATCCTTGTCTTTTCACATATCTACCTCTCTTTTTAGAGAACATTAATTTTTTTTTTCTCCTACATTGTGGATTAATTTGTAGCTTGTCTCTGTTTTTTCCCAAAAATCTTTTCTTTTGTCTCCAAAAAAATAAAAGCTTTCTGCTTAGCTGTTTTAATACAATAACCTCCAAACATGCTTTCATTGTGAAGGTGCAGAGGCATTTCTGAGTATATTGATTCTATTGTACTCTTCAAGATTTTAATGACATCAAAAGCTAGATCATGATTGTGTATCTGGACAATTTTCAGAAGAAGCAACAGATTTATAATCTGAAAGTACTGCTAGGTTGTCACGTGAACCTTCTGAAGTCAAGAATTGGGTGCATCTTCAGTGCTTATTTGAAAAAGGGCACAATACTAGGCTGAAAGGGGCTCAGCAGTGAAACCCCAACTTTATATCAAGTCAACAAAAGATACCATGATGTCTCTTACATGTGAGAATTGTAGTGAGAAATGAAATATTTCACCAAACGTTGTTTATCAGAATCAAATGAAACCTCATCAACTGTTCAAGTAAATTACCTAGTAGGTTCACTTTTATTCAGGGATGACCAGCTCATCTTCCTGAAGACCACATCCACATAATGGGACAACTGTACAGCCACCTCACTGCTACCTGGCATAATGGGAAGTGGCAGGGAGTGGGATAACTAAGAGTGTGCAACAGAGGGAAGGAGGAGGTAAAACAAAAAGGTCTTATATACAAGTGAAGCTTTCAAACTGAGATGTTTTCTAAGTTGGCCAAAGTTTATAGAGGATGCAGCCTCTTAAATTCTGGCACAGACAAGAAAAATGGCTTATCTGCAGTTAGGACTGCTAGACTTGGTCCATGAACCTGCCTAGTAGCTTATCTTGAAATGACAGCCATTTGGAGCGAAGTGGAAAGGACCTGCTGCCAATAGATACAGTAATGCTGGGCTCACCCAGGAAACGCAGGTGTAGCTCTGCCTGCGAGGTTGTTGCAGTTGGCTTAGTTGAGGCTCGCCCAGGGAGCAGAGGAGAGGACCAGAAGGAGGAGGCTGCGCCTGCTCAGTTAGCAGGCTGCTGTCTTGTGCATGCACTACCTCATCCTAACTTCTTGTTGCCTTAAAGTAAATGCTGCACTCTTCACAAGGTTTTGAGAGCAGGAGAGCTTGTGGAAGAAAACAGAAAACAGGGAAGCTGTAATTATACCTGGAGGGAAAAGATGCTTATCTGTGCTTTCAAATGTAAAACTCTCCAGTTATTCTATATTAACCATTAACCTCAAATGGCACAATGGTTAGTTATACAGTATCCATGTTTTTTATTGCTTATTTTCCTTGCTCTGAGCAATTTCTTTTTTTTCCTGCACAGGTTTGCCATGTTGAAATTTGTGTGACATGAGAGGTTAAGTTGAAGTGATATGAACATAGAGAGTTAAAAAGTAATAATTACTCCAGACTCTTTAAGTCTGAACATCAGTTTCTTTATGTCATCTCCATTTATTTCGCTTGCACCAAGTGCTATGAAAAATTTGATGATTTTGCTAATTTTGCTGATGGATACTAACTGTATCTTTAACAGAGTCACAACCAGGGAGAAGGTAACTGAAAGATGGAAAGCAGACTTCTAATGAAGCCTTAAGCAGTGTTCTAAAAATATTTTTGTGAGCCTGAGTACCAGGGATGGAAAGAAAGAGATACGGGAAATGATGAGGACAAGCTGCTACAGGGAATGCAAGAGCTTCAGGGAAGAATCTGGCTAAAAGTGTAGAAGACACCTGTCGGAGTCATGACTGCAGGACTGAAAGGGTTGATGGAATTAAGCAAGACCAGAGTTGACATTTACTTGAGTTTCAAAGACCTGGAAAGTCAGGAGAAAATACAGATATTTCGTTTATTATTTTGAGAAAGAGATTAGTGTTGGACGTCAGGGTGCAAAAATTAGGGCAGATATAGAGACATATAAATGTACGTAGAAAGCAGGATAAAAAGTCCAAAGCTACAGAAATGTATTTAAAAGTTGGAGGCAGCAAAGTGGCAAAAATTATTTAGGTTCAGAAGAATATACTTCAGTGTTTTAATGGTAAAGAATTTTCTAAAAGAAATCTTAATTATTTTTTTAAAATGTATGGTATAATTGAAGAACAAAGACTTTAATGTGTATCCGACGTTAAGAAATAGTTGGGTGGTTTAATGTCTCAGAAGAGTGCAATTAAATATGGGACACCCTCTAGATCATGACTATTGCTGTTGTAGTTGCACAGTCTGCAGTAGAGCTGTTCAGTTCCTTAGCCCTCAAGGTGATTACCTGTAAGACAGTTCCTCCTCCTTAAAATTCCTGTTGCTCATTAGAACGTATTTTAAGCAGGTAAAAAACCAAGCTACGCTAGTACAGACAGTTTTGGCGAAGTTGAGAAAGCAAATGAAATTCTGGAATTAAACTGTGTTCTGAGTTAATATGGGAAAAATATTTGGTCACCTCTCAGTAGTTTGTGGCAAAGTGAGTAGAAAGACTGCTTTTTTTTTTTTTTTTTTCCATTTATCTGAATACTTTAGGGTGTACTTAGTTATCATAACTGATTAACCTCCAATTTTTGTAGGCATTTGACATAGCTACTGATGAAAACTTTGTTATCACCACAACAAACAGGAAAGAAATTACAGAAGACAACTTCAGTAAGTATCTTAGATGGCAAAATAAATACAGCTATTTTTTATATTGATTGTAAAGACCACATGATGATTGTTTATACTCTGACATGCAATAATTAACTGGAAATAAAAATCCTGTAATAGTTTGCCAAGAATTGTTACAAAATTGACTTTCACAAACAAGTTTTTAACAACTACTTGTTAGTATGATGGACAGTTTTACAATGTAATTTTTTACCTTCCATCACAAATTCTGTTAATGATAAGAAAAAATGGCATGTAAATAGCTATCACCTGAGAAAACTTGCATTATTAAGCTTGGAAGTGTGAAAAGATTTTAAATTAAGTGTTGTTCCTAGGATGCAGAGCAGTCAATGCCTAAGAAAATATAGGTGTTACCTGAGGCTAAACCTGTACTGGTTTTGAGAGCAGAAGTTGCCTGGTGCAGTGCTCTTCAATATACTTTATATTTCATCTTCACTGCAGGCGAACTTGTTCAAGATGGAGTGACTTTGTATCTGCTACAGTCAGTTGATCAAATGCTGCTTTCGGCAACAAAGGAGCGAATTGACTTCCTGCCCCACTACGATACGCTTGTCAAAAGTGGCATGTACGAGTACTATGCCAGCGAAGGGCAAAATCCTTTGCGTAAGTACTTGCCAAAATAATCTTGTGTAAATGATGTTTATATGAATATAATGTGGTTATGAGAAGTTTAACTTTTAGTTACAGTTGGTGAAAAAATACAGTCTTAACTGTGAAAGAAGAATTAACGATGTTCTTCATACAAATTTTTCTTTTAAAAGTGACTCAAAATGGCCGTGTAAGAATCCAGATTTACAGAGTTACCTCCTCAAATGCTTCTTTAAGAAGTTTGAATATTTTAGAAGTAAAATGAATTTAGTCTTGATAATAAACTTGCGGATGTCATTCAGACAGGTCAGCATTTCTGTTATCAGGTTTTTGTCTCCTGTACTCACAATAGACTTTGTGTTTGAAACTGGTGAACAGTTTTTGTATGAGCTACTGTCTGCTCTCCCATCTGTGCTTCTACAGGGCTTAACTTACCAACAGGAGCAAGTATTTCTTTAAAAAGGTGCTGCTTTAGTTTTTATCTAACCAGTATATTAAATATGTAACTAGTATGTCCTATTGTTTTATTGAAAAAAAAAAAAAATTTCTGCTTACAGCTTCTCTGAAAATTGTCTGTGGCTATAATTACTTTATATGTACATTGTAGGTACAGCAGGCTCACAATTGTACAGAAAAAAAATGCAAACATTAAGACTCAAGCATTATACCATTCCCCCAGTGATTTCTGTTTCATAACAATCTCAACAATGTCTATAAATAGCAACTGTATTTTTAAGTACCAGTCTCCTTTTGCCCCCTCCCTCTTTCTGCACTTAGTTTTTTCCCTGCCCTGCCAAAGACACTGTCTTGGTTCAGGTTTGGAGAAACTGTGCTCAAAGTGCACTAAGAGTGTGGTCAGCTATATGTGTATCTCTGTGCACAGGAATTGCTGTATTAGACCACACAAAGCATTCTGTCTAGGTCTATGCTTTGTTCCCACCAGCAGCGAGTGTTAGATACCTGAGAAATACTAGGAAAACAGAAAGGCCATGCAAAGATGCAACAAAAGTGATTTGCGGACTTTTGAGTTCATGTCTGTGGACTGCTCTTTTCCATGAACTTGTCCAGTTACTTTATGAACCATCATAACATCTTTAGTATTCACAATGTTTTGTGGTATTGAGTCACCAGCTTAATTGCATGTGATGTGAAGTGTCCTGCCTTTTTGTACATGTTGAGCTAGTTACCATTTTTTTCACCTGTTGACCATACTTTGAATGCTGGGAGATATCATAAAGCATTGCCGGCAGATTGGCTGACCTAGTGAATCATGCTTTAAACTAACAAACTTGGGGGCTGGGGTGCAAAGCCATGACAACAGCGTACTCACAAGGACTGGGGTGGATTAGCACACCTACTGGAGTAGTAAGGAATGACACTAACCCTCCAAAAAGGTTCCACCAAAAAGGTGAGACAGTTAGCAGTCCAGCTAAAGTGTCTCTATACCAATGCATGCAGCATGGATAACAAACAGGAGGAGCTGGAAGCCACTGTACAGCTGGAAAGCTATGATCTGATTGCTGTCACTGAAACTTGATGGGATGACTCACATGATTGGAGTGCTGCAGTTGATGGCTATAAACTGTTCGGGAGGGACAGGCAAGAAAGGAAAGGTGGAGGGGTTGCCCTCGCTATAAAAAACCAAAATGGATTGACTGCACAGAGCTGTTTTTTTTTAAAAACAGCAGTGTACAAGTCGAGAGCTTATCCCTGAAAATTAGAGACCAAGCCAACAAAGGAAACATTGTGGTTTGTGTTTACTACAGGCCACCTGTTCAAGGGGAGGATGTCGATAAAGCATTCTTACTTCAACTACAGGAAGCATCATGCTTGCAGGCCCTGATTGCGTTAGGGGACTTCAATCACCCTGACATCCCCTGGAAAAGCAGCACAGCAAGCTACAAGCAGTCAAGGAGACTCTTCAGGATAACTTCCTAATCTAGGTGATAGAAAGCCTAACCAGAGGAGATACATTAGTGGACCTGTTGCTCACTAATGCAGAGGAACTTATTGGAAAGGTCAAGACTGGTAGTTGCCTGGGCTGTAGTGATCATGCCCTGGTGGAATTCATGGTCTTGAGGGATATAGGCTAGGTGAAAAGCATAGTCGGGACTCTAAACCTTAGGAAACCGAACATTCAGTTGTTTAAGGGAGTGGTGGATGGGACACCCTGGGAAACAGCCCTCAGGGATAAAGGAGTAGAAGACAGCTGGCAGCTATTTAAAGACTTTTTTGCTTAAGAGCACAAGAACTATTGATTCCCATATGCAAGATGTCAGGCAAGGAAGGCAGGAGACTAGCATGACTGAGTCAGGATCTTCTGGTCAAAGTAAAACACAAGAGGGAAATGTATAAGCAGTGGAAGCAGGGGCATGCATCCTGGGAATAATATAGGGATGTTGCCTGGGAATGTAGGGGTGGGATCAGCAAAGCTAAGGCACAGCTGGAGCTGAATTTGGTAAAGGATGTGAAGAATAATAATCAGGGTTTCTACGGGTACGTTAGGAAAGGAAGAGAAAAGAAATTGTTCCCCCTCCCAATAAATAAAAGGAGGGGATCTAGTGACAACTGACATGGAGAAGACTGAAGTACTAAACAATTTTTTTGCCTGTTTTCACTGGCAATTGTTCTTCCCACATCTCTTACGTCTGAATCTAAAGGCAGGGACTGGGAGAATGAAGTCCCACTCATTGTAGGAGAAGATCGGGTTCAAGACCATCTGAGGAACCTGAATGTACAAGTCCATGGGACCCAATGAGGTGCATCCCAGGGTCTGGAGGGAACTGGCAGATGTAGTCACTAAGTCTCCAGTGGCTGGAAAAAGGCAAACATCACACTCACTTTTAAAAAGGAGAACTCTGGGAACTGTGGACCACTCGGCCTCACCACAGTGCTCAGTAATGTCATGCAACATCTTCCTGGAAGCTATATCAAAGCATATGGATGACAGGGAGGTGATTAGAGACAGCCAACATGGCTTCACCAAGGGCAGATCGTGCCTGACTAATCCATTGACTTTCTACAATGGAGTGACTGTGTTGATGGATAAGGGAAGAGCAACTGATGTCATCTACCTTCTTTCTGTAAGGCCTTTGATAAGGTCCCACACAACATCCTTGTAGCTAAACTGGAGAGATACGGGTTTGATGGATGAACTGTTTGATGGGTAAGAAATTGGCTGGATGGCCACATCCAAAGACTTGCAGTCAAAGGCTCAATGTCCAAATGGAGATCAGTAACAAGTGGTGTCCCTTAGGGGTCTGTATTGGAACCAGTACTTTTCAGTATTTTTATTAATGACATAGTGGGATTGAGAGCACCCTCAGCAAGTTTGCAGATGACACCAAGCTGAGTGGTGTGGTTGATACTCACTTGAAGGAAGGGATGCCATCCAGAGGGACCTTCACAGGCTTGAGAAGCGGGCCAGTGTGAACCTCATAAGACTCAACAAGGCCAAGTGCAAGGTCATGCACCTGGGTCAGAGCAATCCCCAATATCAATACAGACTGGGGGCTGAATGGGTTGAGAGTAGTCCTGCAGAGAAGGACGTGGCGGTACTGGTCAGTCAAAAATTAGACGTGAGCTGACAACGTGCGCTTGCAGCCCAGAAACCCAATTGTATCCTGGGCTGTGTAAGAAGTAATGTGGCCAGCAAGTTGAGGGAGGTGATTCTCCCACTCTACTCTGCTCTTGTGAGACCCCAGCTGGAGTACTGCCTCCAGCTCTGGGGCCCCAGCACAAGACAGATACGGACCTGTTAGAGTAAGTCCAGAAGAGGGCCATGAAAATGATCAGAGGGTTGGAACACCTGTCATATGAAGAAAGGCTGAGAGAGTTGGGGTTTTTCAGCCTGGAGAAGGCAAGGCTCCGGGGAAGCTGCAGCCTTTCAGTATCTAAAGGGGCTTATAAGAAAGATGGAGAGAGACATTTTACCAGGGCCTGTAGTAACAGGACATGGGGTAGCAGTTTTAAACTGAAAGAGGGTAGATTTAGGTTGGACATAAGGAAGAAATTCTTTACTATAAGGGTGGTGAGAACTGGAACAGGTTGCCCAGAGAAGTTGTGGATGCCCCATCATTGGAAGTGTTCAAGGTCAGGTTGGATGGGGCTTTGAGCAATCTGATCTGGTTGAAGACATCCCTGCCCATGGCAGGGGGCTTGGAACTACATGATCTTTGAACGTGCCTTCTGACCTAAACCATTCTAGGATTCTGTCATCTCTTGTTCACATTTTCTATACCAGTCATGAATCTCAGGAGTCCATTTTTCCAGGCATGTACATTCTGTTCTACTTAATTAAAGCTTTTGTGTTTACTTTTTGAACAAAGTGAATAAAACTGAGGTACAGCAGTGCAAACTAGCCAAAGCATTCCGTATCTATGCATAGTTTCTTAAATTGAGCTTGATGCTTCTGCTTCTGTAGTTCAGCTCAAGACTTTTGTAAAGGAAGGCTAATTACTATTTTACTTCCTTGTGACACTGAATTGATGGGTGAACCTGACACTGTTGAAAATGAATGACATTGTATGGTAATCGTTACCTGCAGTAACAATCCAGGGACTTTTCAGGGAAATGTTGGGTGATCTTGGGCATGTGGAAATATTACATGGCATCCTAGAATAATTTAGGTCAGAAGGAATCTCTGGAGGTCATGTCATCTAACCCCTGCTCAAAGCAAAGTCAATTAGATTAGGTGACTGGGCAAGACCAGTTGACTTTTGAGTATCTTCAAAGAGTAGAAATTCCCCAACCTGTGGTGGCAGCCTGTTCCAGTATTTGATTATAAAATAAATACATCTTTGTCTAATTAATTTTCCATGTTCCAACTTTCATCCATTGCTTCCTGTTCTACCAGTGTACACCTGAGAAGAGTCTGGCTTCATCTTTGCACCCTCCTAGCAATAAGACAGCAGTAAGGTTTCCCATAGCCTTCTCTTAAGTCTGAACAATCCCAGTCCTCTCAGCAGCCTCTCCTTGCATGTCTGGTGCTCAAGCCCTCTGATTATCTGGAGGAGTCCTCTAGACTCACTTGAGTATTTCAGTGTCTTTTTCAGAGAAGCCTCAAGCTAGACACAGTACTCAGAATGCAGTCTCACAAGGACTGGATAGAGAGGGAGAATCACTTCCCTTGACTGTCTGTTTGACACTTTGTCAGTGTCTCTGTATTCCTGCTTGGTTCCCCATCCCCTCTTTAACCTTATGCATACTTCCCATCAGCATTTGAACTTGGTCAGTAGTCTTATCAGTTCTGGCCTTCTGCCACACTTACTTTAGTTTCTGTACAGTGGATTGAACTACTCTTATTCTTTGAGGAGGTAGTCCTTGGAGATCAACCAGCTGTTGTGAACCATCCAGGGCAACTATTAAGAATGCCCACCAAGGGCAAAAACTTAGTAACACAGGAACAAAGTACCAAAAGGGTTTAAAGTAAAAGAGGGAAAGCCACGAAGGTATAGATCAATAAGGATTGGTGGATGGATCAGGGTGGGTTGTGTGTGTCAAACCTACATTTTCCTTTTCTTTATATGTCAAGGTTTTTTTGTTCCCTCTACTCTTCATGACAGTAAAATTGTTGATTGCATAGCAAAGAGTTGTCAGCAGTGGGGCAGTTCATTTGGAGAATATAACTGTATGAAGCTGGCAGATATCATACCTCATCATTGTATTTGTGCTGCAGTGATAGATCTTCAAGCTGAACAGTGGTAGTTCTTTCTGCTGAAAATGAAACACTGTAAAATCGTACCCTTAGCTCCTGTGTCGTGTTTCAGTGAAATGCACTGTGGCTTACTGGGAGGTACGTTAGGGATGCTGAAGCCATGCTGGGGTAGTTGGTTAGCATCTTATCTTAGGCTACTCTGATCTCTAGCTGCTTGACTTTTCTGCTAATTTTATCTGTCAGATTTTTGTTTTTTTAATTGGCAAATGGTTTGTACTGTTTCTTCTTCCATTCTTATCTTGGGCTCAAGGGACTCTGAAGTTATTTGTTAAAAGCTGTGTTTTTCCATATATGGTGGAGGCTGCAAGAGAAAAAAAGAACAAAAGCAGTAGGATGAGATACTTCTTTGTTGTGATTTTATCAGTGTCGCTGATGATGCTAAACTGAATAGCGACGCGAACGCATCAGAAGGGAGAGCCGTCTTACAAAAAGACCTGAACAGGCAGGAAGAGTGGGCAAGCAAGAACTGTATGAAGTTTAACAAAGACAAGTACAAAGTCTTGCACCTGGGATGACATAACCAAAGAGCCCAGTACAGGCTTGGGTCTTGCTGAAAGGGACCTGGGGGTCCTGGTGGACACCCAGCTGAACGTGAGTCAGGAGAGTACCACTGCAGCAACAAAGGCAAATCAGATCCTGGGCTGCTTCTGCAGGGGTGTTACTATCAGAGATAGAGATGTGATCATCCCACTTAGCACTGGTCAAGCCATGCCTGGAGTGCTGTGTCCAGTCCTGGTCCCCAGGTCAAAAAAGTTGTGGACAGACTGGAGAGGGTCTAAAGGAGGACCATAAAATGATCAAAGGGCTGAAGAACCTGCCTTGTGAGGAAAGACTGAAGGAGTTAGGTCTTTTTTCCTGGAGAAGGCTCAGGGGACACCTCATCACAGTATTCCAGTACTTACAGGGCAGCTACCAAGAGAATGGAGGCCCTCTTTTCACGTGCAGAAGACAAGGGGCAATGGGTACAGGTTGCATCTGGGAGAGGTTTCATCTTGATGTAAGACAGACATTTTTTTACAGTGAGAACAATCATTCATTGGAACAACATCAGGGATGTGGTAGAGTCCCCATCACTGAAGGTTTTCAAGATGCAATTGGACAGGGTGCTTAGATAATCTCATCTAGGCTCCCTTTCCCATAAAAGGTTGGACGAGACGATCTTTCGACCTGGATTGTTCTACGATTCTATGAATTATTTAGTTTACAGACATTAATGCTGACTCATAGGAAAAAAAGTGTGACAATAGCTTTTTTTAGGTAAATGCATAGTATTTCAAAAGTTGCAGGTAGAAATATTGTTCTCATTGCTAGATTAATGTTAACTGGAAGCATTTCCATTCTTTCAGTCACAGAATTTGATGAGATTCAAATGAGCACTTCTGGCAGTCAAACCATAGTATGTTCCTGAAACTGTAGAGCAGTTCAGCCTTGATTTGAAGGAGTGAACCTTTAGCAACCACATTGCATGACTTTTTTTTTATTTTTTAAAAATAATTTTTTTTTTAATTTAAAAAAAAAGTACTTGAGCATGAGGGTATAAGTAGGAAGCAATATCAAAACACATGTAGCCCATACACTGGGACAGAAAAACAACGAACAAAAGAAAATTGTTAATTCTGTGGCATGTGAAGATGATGTGAGGTGTTGAGTGCAATGGTGTGGACACAGAACCTTCGATTATTTAATGCTGCAAAACCAAGGGATTTTGCTACTATACATTCATGTTTCCCTTTTAAATACATATAACATTGCTAGAAAGGAGTTAATACTATTTAGTTAATATTACCACAATAAAACTTGTGGGACAAGAAGATGATGAGAGCTGGAAATTGGAAGCAAGGGCCTATACTGCAAGAACTGAGAGATGAAGGGTAGAAAAATGGAGAAGTCTAGTCCTCTGTCGTATAGTTGTTGTTACTATAACCACCTTGTATTAGAACTGTTAAGCTTTGAAGAGGTATACGTAGCCTATGGTTTCTTGTATTCATTTTTCTGTAGCTCTTTATCAAAACTGCCTATCCCTATTCCTTTTTTTAAAAAAGTCTCAGAAGAAAAAGTATTTTAGTGTCAAAGAGTCAAGTGTCATCCATTCAGCTTTACTTATGGTAGCATTTAAACAAACAGGTTTGTGTGTTAAATGCAAGATATTGCATGGTCATCAAGTTCTAGAATAGAACTTGAAGTTCCTTCTTCTGTTTTTATGGCTTCTTATGTCAAGAATACAAATGTTTAAACAAGTTTTCAGTTTAGAAGTACATTTTTAAAGAGTTTTGGTTTCAGTGTTGCTGTTTAGGTTTGTTAGGTTTTTTTAAAGCAATATTTAAATTATTAAATCAAGAAATAAAATTAATACACACTGAGGACTGTTACTGTTCTACATTGGAGGAATTCCCCAGTATGTGCTTAATAATCCAACTCTCACTTTGTTTTCATGGTAATAAACAGCACTGCAATCAAACAGTTGGTTTGTCAGAAGGAACTGTTACATCTTGTAAGATCTTTATGAATATGAAGTCATTCAATACTGCACTTACTGTAAGTGTTCACGTAAGTTGTAGCTACAGCTCATCTCCCATGAAATGCTGAACATTCCCTTGGTAGGAAAACCCATTTTTCCTTCTCTCAGCGGGCTTCAGAATAATAATATGAGATGAAAAATAGATAATGCATATGTATGTTCAGTTTTCCTTTAGTTCCTCACACACAATTTCTTTTCCTTTTCCTTCTTTTTCTTCATGAAAGACATTTTCCACTTCTGTTGCCTCATATTATGATCATTTCCCTGTACATAACTCCAATGATAACCTCTTGTGTCATCCAGAGATTTTGTATCAAGGTCAAATCTGCCATCCACATGTAAAAATACTGCATTTTACAAAGTGGTTTGAATGTAAAATATAGCAGCATCTTTGACAGATTTATTTGTGTTCAGAAGTACTGAAACAGGAAGCAAGTATATCCACAGGAGAGAAAAAGACTTTGATCATGCCTGTCAATGTCCATGGGCCTAGATAACAGAGTTTCTTGACAACTTGCTGTAGTTTAAAAACAGGTTGAACTTTTGTTTGGATCCATCTGGCAGTATCATCAACGTACATTTGCTGTTTTCTGTCCTTGCATACTGTTGCCCAAGAGCCTGAGGCATATTTATTTATGAGTCAGAGAAGTGATTAAAATATGGGATCTCAATGTTGTCTTTTTGAAGTCTGTTGGGGTTTTTTTAGTAGTAAAGCGAAGTTTACTACTAAGGGAAAAGTAAATTTTTTCCTACATTTTCCTCTGTCGTGTTATTGCTAAAGCAGCTTGCTAGGGTGCTTTAAATCATTATTCTCTCTAAAAGAGAGTGAACAAGCTTCAGGTTTTTGTGAGAAACTTTTCATATATATTTAAGTCAATTCTTGATCTTGGCAGTACTCTGCAATAGGTGACACAGGGAAAAGGAGGATTCTTACTCTGAGTGTACTGCGTGTGTTCATATTACTCCCACAAAGGCCTTTAAAGTAGTCCAAATGTTCTCGTACTACATCTGATCATAACCCTTCAGTCCTAAAGAGACCACAATGATCAAGACTACAAACAGAATAACTTTTATATCCAATTCTGTAATGACGTTACTGGTATCTTTTTTCTAATGTTACTAATTCTCACTCTGAGACCCTAGTGAGGTAATTTATGAAATTCTGCAACACAGCAGTAATTAAAATTTGCTAAACAGCTATATTAAACTGTCTACTTTTGTTTATTATGTACTAAAATTGACTATTAGAGCAAATAACAATTTTGAGCATGGGTAAGTGTACTGCAGCTGAGGCTCCTCATTTACAACATCTCTAAGGGCATGCCTAACCAGTTTCATGTGTTGATGAAGGGCCTTCGTTATTTCATATGGAATAATAAGTATGGATCACATAACTGATGCTCAGCTCCTGTTAGCAGTGAAGAAAGTTGCAGAGAAACCAAGAACTGTTTTTATACTTCAGAAACAACTTGAAGGAAAATGCAAAATGCTTCAGTGTTGCTGTATGATATTAATACTCAAGGGATTTCTTTTGCATGTCTGAAGTGTATGGCCAGTGTAATTTGTACTGTAGCATTCTGAAGAACCTTGCAAATTGTAGGGAATAAAACTTCCTTATCAGAGAGACTGAATGGAAATGTCTGTTTACTAGGGCTGACCAATTGGAGTGAATTAATCCAAACTTGATGTATTTTTTTCAGATTGATGCTGCAGTCCTTAATTAATGCAATTTTTCACTAAAGTTAGGTATTCCTAACTTGAATTAGGCAAGGGTTCCAAGTATTAATGTTTAGAAAAAACAGACTTGTGCAAGTAGTTTGGCTGGCTATTTCTGCTGTGTATTGCCATGTATCTGACAGAACTTTGGTTGTATTTACCATTGTCATGGTTTAGGCCCAGTTGGCAGCAAAACACCATGAGGCTGCTTGCTCGCTCCTCCCCCCTCCGTGGTGGAGAAAATATAACAAAAAGCTTGTGAGTTGAGACAAGGACAGGGAGGGATCACTCACCAGTTATGGTTATGGGCAAAACCCAGACTCGACTTGGGGACGGGGGACGGACGGACAGACCAAAATCAATTTAATTTGTTACCACTCAAATAATAAAAAAAAAAATCTTAAAACCCCTCCCTCCTTCCCGGGCACAGCTCCACTCCTGATTTTCTCTATCTCCTCCCCCTGGTGGCATAGGAGGACGGGGAATGGGGGCTGGGATCAGCTCATCACAAGTTGTCTCTGCCGCTTCATCCTCCTCAGGGGCAGGACTCCTGACACTCTTCCCCTGCTCCAGCGTGGGGTCCCTCCAATGGGAGACAGTCCTCCATGAACTTCTCCAACGTGGGTCCGTCCCAAGGGCTGCAGTTCTTCACAAACTGCTCCAGGGTGGGTCCCTTCTGTGGGCTTCAGTCCTTCAGGCACAGACTGCTCCAGCGTGGGTCCCCCACAGGGTCACAAGTCCTGCCAGAAAACCTGCTCCAGCATGGGCTCCTCTCTCCATGGGTCCACAGATCCTGCCAGGAGCCTGCTCCAGCATCGGCTTCCCACAGGTCACAGCATCCTTCAGGCATCTACCTGCTCCAGCGTGGGGTCCTCCACGGGCTGCAGGTGGATATCTGCTCCACCGTGGACCTCCATGGGCTGCAGGGGGACAGCCTGCCTCACCATGGTCTTCACCATGGGCTGGAGGGGAATCTCTGCTCCAGCACCTGGAGCACCTTCTCCCCCTCCTTCTTCACTGACCTGGGTGTCTGCATAGGTGTTCCTCTCACATTCCAATTTCCTCCCCTGCTGCAGGTTCCCCTTCTTAAATCTGTTCTCCCAGAGGTGCTGATGGGCTTGGCCTGGGCCAGAGTCGGGTCCAACTTGGAGCCGGGGAAGCTTCGAGCAGCTTCTCACAGAAGCCACCCTTGCGTCCCCCACTACCAAAACCCCGCCACACAAACCCAATACAACCATTCACTGAATTCTTCAACGATTTTTACAGTTTTCTTTCTGTTCTTGTTGTAAACAAATAACTTTCTATTTTGGAAGTTGTGCAACATTTCCATTCAGGTTTTTTCAATGAGTTCATTCTTCCCTCAATATTTTAACAAGTCAAAGTCAGTTCTTTACATACTTTGGACTTTCATGTGAATCATACAAATTCATTCCCAATCATGGAAAAGGACAAGTTTGTCTTGTGGTAAGGAACCTGTTAGTTCCTCACTGTTCCTAGGTACTTCCAATAATTGTGTCCTTACCATCAACAGAGGTGTGAGAGGTTCAGTGAGAAAACAAATCATAAAGTATATGTGCAAAAGTTTTTTTGTGTTTTTTTGGTTTTTTTTAAATCAAGATGTTATCTAATTTTGATCATTCTGACAGTGCTTAGCTCTTGTCTGTGTTTACGGAATGTGTTATCTTAATTGCTCAGAACAAACTACTGTGAATATGTGTCTGTTTTTTGAGTGCTGTCTTTTGAGAACAAGATTTTAATGGGGTTATTTTTCTTCAATTTCTTTAGCATTTGCCCTTGCTGAGTTGATTGACAATTCTCTGTCAGCTACATCCCGAAATACTGGTATTCGGAGCATACAGATAAAACTGGTAAGATAGAAATATTCTACTTTTTTTCAGGTGTAGTTGGCATAGTTTGCATTATCCGGTTTTTTTTTCCCTGGTGCTTCTTTTTTTGCTGTTGTGGTTGTTTTTTTCCCCAAAACAGTTGTTTGATGATTCCCACGGAAAACCAGCTGTTGCTGTGATCGATAATGGAAGGGGAATGACTTCTAAACAGCTTAACAACTGGGCCGTATACAGATTGTCAAAGTTTACAAGACAAGGTGACTTCGAGAGGTTAGAAAGTTTTAATCATTTTTACAACAATTAGTAGACTCTGCGAAGGTTCACAGAATATCATTTTAACACATACCTCTATGCCAACACTTAGCTGAAACCTGTCATTCCATGATTACATATAAATAGACATTTTTGTAGGTAGGAAACAGAGAAGCTTCATAACACAAAACTGCTTTTCTAATATTATGAAACTCTGAGAACATGTTTTTATTCTAACAGCCTTTTCTAAGCTGTCTTTGACTTGCCTATGTACAATTAGGGGCATTCTGTGTTCTGGGGAGGGTTTTTTTATAGTGTGTTCATCTGATACCTGAAAGCCTTTCAGTAGCGCATTAAGCAATGCATTCAATGTCTGTTACGCTACTTTTTCTTTAATCATAATTGTGTACAATGTAATGCAAAATTATACCTGAAGATGTCTGTAATTTTTGAAGGTGGCTAGGCAAAATAAATGCTTTGCATTTAAAGAAGAAAGTGGCGGTTTATGGTGGGTTTATATGAATTCATTTTACAGTTTTGAATCTGTTCTCAAGAGCTCTTCAACCTCCACAGCCAGACTTAACCCTAGTGTAGGAAATTCCAGAGAAGCAGTTAAGTACAGTTCTTGAGCTTTAGTCACTTTTTAAATACCTTAAGCCTAGGGCAGTAAATGTGAAGATAAGGATCACAGCCTCAATCATAACTAATTTGTCCTATGAGAAAGTAGCGTAAAAAGTAATGGGACAGTGGAAAGTGATAATATAGCTGAGGAGGGGGCTTTTTTGTATTAGAAGTACGTCAAAATAGAACAACTAATATCTGTCAGAGAACTGGAGATACGTGCATATGAAGTGATTCGGAGTCATCTAGTAATTTGTAAAGAAATTCCCTGCTTTTTAAAATTGCTGTAGCTGAATTTAGTAACAGTAGAAATGTGTAGTATTTTTAAGCTACAAGTTTAACCTGTGGGCTGGTACCATTCAATAGGAGCACAGCTGTAAATTACAGCAGGATACTATCTACACCTTGTTTTCATTTGGGACAGCTATGATTTAAAAACATGTTTGTCCTACCATTTGCTTAAACTACGTAAGACTTTTCATCCATCAAAGCTGACTTAAAAGACATGGAATTTAATTACTGATGGCACATGTAGTCTCTCCAAGACTGTGTTTAATAGTTGGTTGGCATTATTTCCCATTTTTACTCAATAGTATTTCTCTGAAAGGATGATGTCAAAAAGATCAGGTTTGCTTTGTAAGCCATTTTCATTTGCATGAGCTTCACAGTTAGTATCAGTACCTATACCACAGTACCTATCATGCAGACCTGTTGACCATGTCCCTGTTGCAGAGTTAACAATGGAGAAAAGTTTTCAGAGTAATAGTTTCTTTTCTATCAGATTCTCCCTGCCAAACATTATCCTCTCTTTCATCTGAACGTCAGTGTAATATAAGCAAATTGTATGACTGAATAAGATTTGGTTTGCTAGAAGGGACAGAAATATCTTATAAGATGACTTAGGAAAAGAGTTACTCTGTCATCATGCTTTTAAAAAGAATACATCAAGAATTTTAGGCATATAAGTTTTAATGTTGCAATTATAATAGGTCTAAAGTGAAGGATTTTTTGAACAATGTGACTGCCGGAAGAATTTAATACAAGCTGTTTAGATCAGAAGTTTCTCTCTTTTTTTAAATTACGTTTATCTTGAGAAAACTTGTTAAACACACTTTTACTCTCAGTGATCATTCAGGATATGTACGCCCTTTGCCAGTGCCTCGTAGTTTAAATAGTGATATCTCATATTTTGGAGTTGGAGGCAAACAAGCAGTGTTCTTCGTTGGACAGTCTGCCAGAGTAAGTAAATATCAATCTTAAACATTATTTTAAAACATTTTTACATAATCAGATTATTATTATCCTAGCTTTTAATCACAGTATTAAACTATTTTGTTGTGTTAATTTTAAATCTTATTTTGATTTTAAATACCGTTTCTTTAATAATATCAGATGATAAGCAAACCTGCAGATTCTCAGGATGTTCATGAACTTGTCCTTTCTAAAGAGGATTTTGAAAAGAAGGAGAAAAACAAAGAAGCAATATATAGCGGATACATTCGAAACAGAAAGGTAAATAGCCTTACTACTTTCTCTTTTTTTATTTGAAAGCTTTTCCCAGGTTAACATGATTTCACTGTGTAATATTCTTGTAGTACTTATCTGGGATATCTTCATCTTATTGAATCATTTGCACCCTGGAGTGTAAAAGGAAGTAATGGGAAACGTGAAAGCACTATATATCATAAAGCTTTATTTGTATGTGATTCTTTTTTATCTTTTCAGTTTACCATAAAGGACAGAAATTACATATAGTTTAACATATCAGGTTAAGAAAAATATTTAAAAATACCTTTCTAAGATCATCGTTTGTTTCATTATGTATGAAACAAAGAAAAATGTCCGTTCTCTGAAGTAGTAAGGAATAAATTAGGGAAACAAACTGTGCTTATGTAAGAAGTATGTAGAACAACTAACCTGTCTATGGGAGAGCAGTCCAGCCAGATAAACAAAACCCAGTGGATTCACAAATCTCCACTAATTTTGTAAAAGAAATGAACTATTTAGTTGAAAACTAAAATGAACAGTCCTGATGGTTTTCATGAAGAAGAAAAGCTTAAGCAAAAAGCTGCAAGATAAGGAGGAAGACTGAAAAGAACTCTTCTTTGGACAAGAAGATAAAGGCAAGATATAACTAAGGGTGCAGATGGGAGCATAAGTGGATGCTGTGTATGAAGAGGTAATCAGACCTTGATTATAGCCCATATCTTGTGGGTTATCTCAGTGCTCTTGGCCTTTTGTATGGGTGAGAGGAACAGGAGGTAGATAATGTTTTTAACATGCCAATATTGGGGCAGTAACTTGTGACAAAGAATGAATCATCAAAAATGTATGAGTTTTATTTTTAATCTCTCTGTAATAGAGATAAGAAGGTAAAGTCACAGAAATAGAAACTGAAAAGTAGACAAAATCTGTTTATTGTAGAGAGCACAAATGCTTTCCCTCCCCACTTCATATTAAAAAGGGAGTGTGGGGGATATAAAAGTAGAAAATAAGCTCTAACAGACATTAATTGGAGGAAACTAGCTGAATGGGATGCATAGATACTAATAAAGAATTCAAGAAGGTGGTGCAATCAACTGTTTGAAAAGTTGAGGTGATAATATAAAATGAAAGTTAAGCTGATGCCGTTGAAAAATATTGCAAGTAAAGTTCTATTAGAGGTAAAAAATAACTTGTAAATATCAAAGAGGGAAGAGATGCTGTGAAGCACTCAAGTAATAGAAGTGAAGTGTGGAGATACTGGATAGACAGCTCAGGTCTAAGAAGTTTTTACAAATCATTGAAATAGCCAGGCCAGTTCATTATCTTGATGTGAAATTAAACATGTGAATTTGTCTCTTTAGTGTCTTGAAAAATGGTCTGCAGTGCACATAGGTGAGCAAGAGAATACTGTGGCAGAAACAGAAGTTGTAATGGATTACTGCAGTGTGAGAAGAATAATTGAATCTTTAAGGCATTGAGTTGGTAAAGGAAGTTACTTCTGCAAAGAAATCAAGATGTAATTAATGTCAAACCTAAGACATTCTAGAACAAGGCCAGAACACTGAAGAGAAATGGCACTGATGGCACCCCAGCCAATCATCTTCTGTTGATGGATAATAGGCACCTGTCTTTACTGTAGTCACTTCCCTGGACCATTTAATATTGCCAACAAGTAAATACTACTTTTCTAGTTGAGATGAATGCTAGGAATGTTGGGGAAAGCACCATGGTAGTTTGTCATCTGTAGTAGGAAGGCAACCAAAGCATTTGGGAACAGCATTTGGGAGGTACTTTCACTGTGTAAGTTGTACAGGATAGCACTTGTTCAACATTGGTGTGCAGCTTCTAGGTCATTGGTCAAACCATACAGAGATGAGGACCAAGCAACTCTGGATTTTCTTTATTACCTGTGATCTCATTACTGGCATAGAAACAGCCCCTTACTTGGATGAAATCAGCAAGACTGTTAGGTTTAAAAGAGGCCATGCTGTGGGCAGAAGAAAGCATTTTAAGAATTTCAGTCTTTTTTGATGAAAGTTCCCACAACTGGTTAGATTATCCTGTTGGTTAAAGAGAGCTCTTTGATTCCCTGGGGAAAGTAAGTCTTAACAGAACACCCTTGACTACCATGTTTCACTGTCTACGGTTAGGTAGGAGATGTATCCTTTCACGACTTTGTGATGTGTTTACTTTTTGCCTGCTTTCCTGCAAAACAAGGCATGATGCTGCATTTACTACAGCATGGAAAAGTGTATCTTCTCCATTGTACCAATTGTTTGCAGTTGCTATAAAGATCTCAATCTTTGTGTTAAAAATAGCTTCTTTTCTGGATGCACCAAATGTAAAGGATTATCCACTGGTCCAATGTGAAACATGACATCAATGGCTGTGTTTCTCTGCAGCTTAGAAACCTCCTATCATAAGAGTAGAGTGCATCCATCCAGGAAAAGACAATCAGGACTTTCTGGAATCAGGAACTTCTTTTTCTGTGAGACTACTGGGTATTTCAGCTGGAACTGAGGATTCACCCTTCCGTGGCAAAAGCATGTTTCTTCCACTTCAATTTCTGCTAAAGAAAGCAGCCTATCCATTTAAAAGCAAATATTTTTTTTTTTTCTGACTTGGTTTTCTTAAAGAAGACTTATGTCTGGTACACATAGTAGTTCCATTTGATGGATGAGAACATGGATATCACACAGTGCCACATTAAACATGATTAAATGCATTTCTAGACTGAACACTTCAAATGCTGTCATGAAAGTGAGTTGAAAATAAACTGGATCAGGGATGTCAGATTCTTAGTTTGCTGACTTTAATTTGGAAGGTTTTATTATAAGCGTTAATCCTTTGTGATACTTAGCATCATGTGTTCTGGACTCTTTTCCTGTTCTGTTTTTTAATACTTTTCAAAGCTAATGGGAGATCAGAAATTCAGTTTACATTCTTGCTCTTATTATTTTACTCTTTTTGTAGCCATCTGATTCTACTCACATCACAAGTGATGATGAAAGATTTCTTCGTAATCTAATATTAGAAGAAAGGGATAAAGAGAGTTTCACAGCAGTTGTCATTACAGGTGTACAACCAGATCATATGCAGTACTTGAAAAACTATTTTCATCTTTGGACAAGGCAGCTGGCGTAAGTTTGTGATTTAAAAGATTTGATTTAAAAGTGTACTACTAACAAAGTCAGATAATTATGAATTACTTCATTTTTGTACTTTGTCATCGGCTTTATTCCTGTTAAGGTTGTTGATACATGTTTTGTTGATGCCACAATTAGTCTTCCTAACTAACTGATTTTACAGAAACTAGCACACCTGAATGGGGGCCCCCCATCCAAATGAAGATGTTTACAAACATCAGTTTCAGTGTGACTTGATAATTGATACATAATTGTCCAATTGAATTATCAATAACTTATTCAGTTTAATAGTTATTATTAATGTAATAATTAGATATATAATTGTTAGTAACTCGATAAATTACTGTTCTCACAGCTATGCTCCTAACCTTTATATCTAGATTTGTGGTTTGGCTTTTTTTTTAAAAAAAAAAAAAAAAAAAAAAAAAGCTGCTGCTTCATCCCAGTTCAAGAGGCAGACTGATATGTGATACTGTCCACTGAGTACTATAGTAGTGTCATCAGTGGCCCTGCAGAGTTTGGAGATGTGGAAGTCTGTGATACCTGTGAATCATGTGGACTTATCTGTTAAGAGGATGGATCTATCTGTGAATGTAAACTGAACTATGAAGCCATGGCCCAATTTTGAAATCTGGCAAACCATAGAACTTGATTTTAAGCAATAATTTTATTTTTGTCTTACCTGTAATCTAATAATAATAGATAATACTTAATATGAGGATTAGTATAAGGATTAGGTAACACCTTATTATATGAAACATCATTCACTGTTGCAAGTAAAAACTTGTGGCTGAAACCCTTTTTAACCTTGTGAAAATGTAGGGGTACCTCTACATTGACAGATAAATTAGGTCCCTCATTAGCTTCTAGGTGCCCTTCTAGTGAATACCCAAACTTAGGTCTGTGTTAGTTCATTCCAGCTATCTCTTGAAGTGAAAGAACTGCCTCCATTTGAGATGAAACAGAGGTGCAATTATTCTAGTGTATGCCCTGTAGCTATTACAGTAAAACCAATCAGATTTAGCTTCCCAGTGCTACACAATCCTGTGTCACTATTTCAGCTGTAATGGCCTTTTTCCCCTCAAACACCCCCTCATACCGTCCTGCCATGTCTTTTGCCACACATGCATAATACCAGTTTCATTCTGCTCTAATGGGCTACAGCACAGCACTCATATTATTTTGGATGCTTTGAAGCAGAGGGAGGGGAGATGATCCCCCAAAATAATTGTGTCTTAAGGCCATGAGAGCACCTTTTGAGGTCTGGAGGAGATGCAGACAAAATGCTAAGCAGTTTGGACATACCAGTCTGGTCTAAACTCCTGAGCAATGAGACCGTGAGGAGCTTTTGTATGGGAACCAAGATTTCTCCTTGGGGTGCATTTAGTGCAGTAGATGTCAGAAGCAAAGCGATTATAAACACTTCCAGGTGCATTTAACTTCCTTCATACATTCAGTCCCATTGACTTGTATAATCTCATTTTTCTGCAAACCACCACCCTGAGGTTTAAGGACTCAATATCTGAAGTTGGAAGAATTAGCTAGCTTGTTGAAAAGTTGGAAGTAAATGCGGTTAAGTTCCTCAGTTTTCTCAAACTTCCTATCTCTAGGAAAATAATTAATCTATCTGATGGTGTGGATTTTTTGGACTTTCTTAAATGAGCACAAATGCCATTAGAAAATAAAGTCTATGAATAGAAAAATTATTTCTAACATGCAATCCACATCCATGACTGCTGTGTGTATTCAAATGAGGTATCTTTACTTTTTGGAAATAACTTAAGGATAGTGATTGTGAAACACTTCTGTTACTATTAGATTATCAATACAAAGCTGATATCAGAAACAATATGTGGGAAGTTTTTTGGCTCTAGATCTTTTTAATCTCCAGAGTGTAGTACAAATTACAGTAGTTTTATTAGTTTGCACTGTGTATTTTATAAAAAAATTGTTCTTAGTATGATTGTGCATGAAGGAGATGAGAGTTGAAAAGAGTGAAAAAGAGTCACTCCCTTTAGTAAGTCTTCTGTACCACATATACATGTTGTTGTGGAGTTGATTTATATCAATGCAATGAACCAGTTATATTTTAATAAAAATGCAAGTTTATCTAGATTTTTGAAAATTTTGAAATTTTAAAATTTCACTTTCTGAGATTTATTTTTCATTCAAAATGTGTTTCAGACATATCTATCACTATTACATCCATGGACCAAAAGGAAATGAAACTAATGCTGTAACAAAAGACATAAGCCCTTTCAACAACATCGACATTCAGGTAAGAAGTTTTATACATATTAGTCAAGATTCTTTGAAGGCAGCATTTCATATTGTGCCTGTTTCTCTTTAATCATGCATTTTGAACTACAGCAGCATTTTAAGATATGTATGTAATTTAATTTTTAAAAAGTAATAGTATTTACCATTGCAGCATAGGAACTAATTCATTTTGCTAACAGTTAAGGTAAGTGTTACAAATGCTAATTACTGTAGGGTTTTTTGCCTAAGGAAAATCTACTTGTTTCATTTTTTTCCAGATTTCCATGTTTGAAAAAGGAAAAGTACCAAAGATTGTCAATCTTAGGGAGATCAAAGATGACATGCAGACATTGTATATAAATACTGCAGCAGATAGTTTTGAGTTTAAGGCACATGTTGAAGGAGAAGGTATAGTGGAAGGCATCATCCGATATCATCCCTTCCTGTATGATAAAGAAACATACCCTGATGATCCATGTTTTCCATCAAGTGAGTGAAACGTTATGCAGCTTATCAGTCCTGTTACAGACAGTCCTACTACTCTAAATGTTTTAATGAAATAGAAATGAGAACAATTTAAATTGAAGTGTAAGTTGTTATCTAATTTGGGTTCTGGTGGAACAGAAAAGTTCATATCCTTTTGGATGAATGAACCCTGTGAGAAAATTGGCTGTTGTGGTAACTCATTCATGTAAACCTGTTCTTTGACATAACACCATCTGATTTCAAACTATAAACTCTCATGGAATGCAGTCTGATTGAAACATTTTGACTTTCGTGACTGTTAGATCTTTGCTCTAAGAAAGTAATGAAACACCAGCAATTTGATTCAAGAGATTTCTAACATCAGAATACCTCAGAGGACAACATGTAGTCTAAGTCCTTAGTTTAAAATTTGTTTTATCCAGCCTTAATGAATTTTCAGATGCTAGGGTTTTAAAATAATTTGTGTTGGTGATTTTTTTTTTTTTGACAAAACAAATCTTGAGTTTAATTGTGACAAGATTTTCTGATATTAGAAGAACATCAGTTGTAACTAAGGGGGATAAGTAATATTTATTCAAATTTGAAATTTGCAAATTTGGTATATTATTCAATCCCTGTTTAATTTTTTTTCCTTAGCTTTCCTTAGTTTTTCTGCTTGGTATTTCTTAAACAGAAAAAAAAAAAATCCTAATATTATATATAACTAGCTTGAGATCATGTGTACTGCTACTGTGCCTAACTTAATAAGTATAGATAATCCTCAGATTAGACTGCTCTGGTTTTTGGTATTAGTTTTTTAAAGAAATGTATTCATGGAGACTGTCTTCTTTTTAATCAAGAATTAAACGATGATGATGATGATGAAGATTGCTTTATAGTAGAAAAGGGTGCCAGAGGAAAAAGGCCTATTTTTGAATGTTTTTGGAATGGAAGATTAATACCATACACAACTGTGGAAGAGTAAGTGGTAATCTGCTTCTACAATGTAAACCAGTCTCTTTTTATAATGTAAACCTCTTTTTATAAAAAAGGGGGTTAATGTCTTTCTCCTTTTGTTTAAGTTTTGAGTGGTGTGCTCCTCCAAAGAAGAGAGGATTGGCACCAATTGAATGCTACAACAGAATTTCTGGTGCATTATTTACCAATGATAAGTTCCAGGTCAGCACAAACAAACTCACTTTCATGGATCTGGAGCTGAAGCTAAAAGATAAGAATACTCTGTTCACAAGAATCTTCAACGGACAGGTGATCATTTTATTCTGATAAGTATTTCTTCTTGGAAAAGTTTAATGCATATGATACAGAAACCTGTACTCACTGGACATTTGTTCATGTCACTGCATATTGACCCGTTTCTGAAGAACTTTCACCTTGGACACTTTTTCAGGACTTTGTAGCAGACACTTCTCCCAGTTTTAGTAGTAAAGTACTACTTTACTACTCTGAGTAGTAAAGCTGACTCTTTAAATCTGAAAAAATAAGAGCTAGTCTTTTTCCTTTTATTTTCTTAAACAATATCTAGTTGTTATATGACAGTTTTTGTGGAAAGACCCCCTTCATAGAGGAATATGGGTGCTGGGGGAAACACTTTCTCTGTCTTGAAGTATAGCTTTCCTAGAATTTTGTAGTGTTTACAAGCAGAAGAATCCTTTTTTTTTTTTTTTTGCGTACAATATCACTGTACTCTTATAATTGTTTATAATTCTGAAGTTGTCAGATTTAAATTTTGTAATATGTTAATAGTATGTATTTCTTTCGTAAACTCTTTATAGGAGCAGCGAATGAAAATTGACAGAGAATTTGCTTTGTGGCTCAAAGACTGCCATGAAAAATATGACAAACAGATAAAATTCACAGTCTTTAAAGGAATAACTACACGTACTGATTTACCGTCCAAAAGAATGCAGAGCCCTTGGACAATGTATGCTGCAATAGAGTGGGATGGGAAAACATACAAAACTGGACAGCTGGTAAGTTAGTTGCTCACTGGTGTTGGGTGTTTGTTTGTTTTGTAATAAAGCACTTGAATGCTATAAAAGGCAACTACTGTACATTTGATGTAGAAGCAATGTACTGACAATTGTCTTTGCTTTACAGGTGAAAACTGTTAAGACTCTTCCAATATTCTATGGAAGTATTGAGAAATTTTTTTTGTATGGAGACCATGATGGGGATATATTTGCCACTGGAGGAGAGGTTCAAATTGCTTTGGTAAGACAAATATAAAAAGAATTCACACACCTGGTATGCCTATGGAATCTTTAAACATAATCCCAGGTCAGACTTATTTAAACGACTTTCAAATAAGTATTGAAAATTATGGTATTTTTCGACTGCTTAGTTCATTAGTTTTAATGTAAACATATTAAAATTATTATTCATGATCAATGATCTGATTTATTTAAATTTGCATATGAAATAGAGTATCACAGTTGGTATCAATAGTATGTTGTTCGTCCATTCTTAACCCTTGTGATTTCGGCAAATTTTAGAACAGTGTCTTGTGGAGTCACCACGTAGTATTTGTTAGCATATTGCATTATGTCTATGTCTACTTGTCTAGTCCCTTGATAGAGAGGTATTTCTTCTCTGCATATTATAATCTGGCTGTTTATACCTGCACTAAATTTTTTTTCAGGAACCTCAGGCATTGTATGCTGAAATGAAAACTGTTCCAATATCAAAACTTGACAGAACAGTGTCTGACAAAGCTGTTAAAAAATACATAGAGGATGAAATGGCAAGGTAAGCTCTAAATTGTAATTATTTACTTGTAGAGTTCCTAATAACAGTTTTAGTATTTCTTCAGGAACAGAAAAATGTTCAGTTTTATTCCCAAATGGGAAAGCAGTCAGCTATTTCAGCAGAAACAAAAAAACCCTAGAACTCTAAACCAAGAAGAAATAGTTCAGGTTTTGGGTTTCTTTCCACCAAAAAATAGCTTCATGTATATTCTACTAAAGATAAATTACCCTGTTTTTTAACTCACAGGAAAACTGTTCATTCTTTCTTTTTCACTAGACTTCCTGACAAATTATCAGTAACATGGCCTGAAGGAGATGAGTTATTACCAAATGAAACAAGATTTGCTGGTACACCAATAGGTATATTTTATTCTTCCAAATACTAAAAAAGTAAAATGTCAATTTAAAATTATATTATACACTGTTGTTAAAAAAATAAGCATACAAAAATCTCCAATCACAGGTTATTTTAAATGTCCATAATTTTTCTTTTAAATACAGGAGCATTAAGAATAGAAATTTTGAATAAAAAAGGAGAAGCAATGCAAAAACTTCCAGGTACAAGCCACGGAGGTTCAAAGAAACTTCTTGTTGAACTCAAGGTTATTTTACATTGTAAGTATTTCAGTATATTTAAATGAGTCTTTATTATTTTGAAAATGCATAATGGATAATAAATTTCTTTGTATATTGTCGTGGTTTAACCCCAGCCAGCAACTAAGCACCACGCAGCCGCTCACTCACTCCCCCCCCCATCCAGTGGGATGGGGGAGAAAATCAGGAAAAGAAGTAAATCTCCTGGGTTGAGATAAGAACGGTTTAATAGAACAGAAAAGAAGAAACTAATAATGATAATGATAACACTAATAAAATGACAACAGTAAGTAATAAAAGGATTGAAATGTACAAATGATGCACAGGGCAATTGCTCACCACTCGCCGACCGACACCCAGCCAGTCCCCGAGCGGCCAAATCACCGCCCCCCCCCCGCCCCCCCCCCCCTTCCCCGTTCCTAAACTAGATGGGACGTCACATGGTATGGAATACACCGTTGGCCAGTTTGGGTCAGGTGCCCTGGCTGGGCATGAGAAGCTGAAAAATCCCCGACCATAGTCTAAACACTACTGAGCAACAACTGAAAACATCAGTGTTATCAGCATTCTTCACATACTGAACTCAAAACATAGCACTGTACCAGCTACTAGGAAGACAGTTAACTCCATCCCGGCTGAAACCAGGACATATATATACATATAATTCATACTAGCATTTCATAGATGGATGGATATAGCTTTTAATTTTAAGGACAATATCCCATCAGAGCATGTAGTACTCCAAAGCCACATTTCATGAAATTACAATTGCTTTAATGCCAAGGCTTAATGTCTTAATGCTATGTGCTTTCCATTTTATGGGTGCTTCACTTGGTATTCTTATATTGCATTTGTTGAAGAATTGCATCCTCTCCAAGGCAAGTGAAATTACTCAGTTGTGTGTTGAACACAAAATTAGAACACTGAATTCTCTGAAAACTCCAATCCTGCACATGTCAAATATATTTGAAATTTTTAGGAACTTAAAATTTTGTTTGCCTTGTTTCTTTACATATACAACAGGAAAATCTGATTCCTTTGTCTGATAAGAGTTGTAAAAATACCCTTCAGAAGCACTGAGGTTACTGTAGTGATACATGTCAAAGGAAATCAAATGGAAGTATCTTAGCTTCAGTTCAGCATATGTGTCATAAGACTACACATGGTATTTTAATGGCACTTGTTGTATGGGGACTGTCTGCTGTGCATGTCCATTGTCCAAGGTAGTGTGCCAGGGCATGAAGAAGTTGGAACTGAAAATACGTGTTCATGTAATACAGATTATCAGACTATTTGCCAACAGCCTGGGGGACAAATCAGTGTTTTGCAACCTTAATTGAGGTAGGCCATCACGATGTCAGGATGTATAAACTTGAAAGAGGCATGGTGTTTTGTCAGTGGTGTTGCTGGGAAAAATAAAGTTAAGTTTGCCCTTTGCCTCCTATCACTGAAACGTCTATCTTCAGACCTTTCGTGTCTCCTGACCCCTTTGATTCATTGATGGAAATTTGTAATTATAACTGTTTGTACTGCTTCCTATCTTAACTTTTGTCTCTAGTCAATTTAGGCATCACTAGGATAATCCCACTGTTTTTCACCAGAACAATGAGTAAGTCCTGCAAGTAACAGTTTGAGCATGGCACACCTGTCAAACTCAAACCCCTAGTCTTTCTTAGAATATAAAGCTCTCATTTGTACTAAAGTGGTTACACCCATATGAAGGCCAACAGCAAACATCTTACAATGTACAAATAGTTTCTCTTCACTTTTGAGGAGTGGAATACCTGGCAAAATATACTGCAGACTGCCAAGACAGTTAAGATGTTTCTCATAGCTCATCTGGTCTGTTACTGGGGAGCCTTATACAAAGTTCAATTCAAAATTAGGGTCTGAATTATGGTTGAGAGAATAAGAAAGTTGAGGGGTCCAGTGGAGACAAAAGCTGCCAAAGGAAAGGGTGGGATAGCAGGAGAACTAGACTGTGAGAAACTTCTTGTATGGACCATGGCAGGAGCACCTTGTCCAAGGTTTGGACAAGGGAAGCGAGGGCTGGCAAGACAACTGGGATATGAGAAATTTTTTATCTGGGGCTTGTAAGGTTTGGCCAAAAAATAAGGTTGGGGTTATGGGTTAGAGCTGAGAAAAAGGGAGAGCTGAGAAAAAGGGAGAGCTGAAGAGTCTAGGTGGAGCAGGAACAGAAATGGGCTACCAATTGAAAGAGTAGGATAAAGAGAAAGAGACTGCCTACAGAAAGTGTCTGCCAAAGGAGGCATGGACTGGTGGGTTTTTTTTGTTTGTTTTGCTTGTTTGGATGTGTTGTTTTTTTTCCTGGGCCACCAGCAGGTTGTTTCTCTAAGGCTCACTCTAAAATTTCGTGTTAGGGTTGGTGGAAGGAGGCTGCCAAGGCAGAGGGGGCTGCCAGGAAGCTGGGTTCTGGGAAGTTTGGTGGGGTTTTTTTCAAAGTCATGCCTGGGTGATTCTTGTCTAAGGTGTGTCTGAGAAATAACCATTTCTATCTCAGAATATTATTTTTAAAGCACTTCTGATTACTCAATAAAATTGCAGGTACCTCTGTTAAAATACTCAAATAGGTGCTGTGGCAATCTGTGGCAATAGTGAGGCATCTTTTCAGGTTTTTGAGCTCTTCAGCAAACTGTTTTCATCACCTAAGTATTTATTTTAGAACTTAGTTGACTGTTCCTCTGACCAAACAATTATCTTGTCACTTCTCTCCTGTAAACCACAATGGGAGATGCTCTTCAGATGCGTGTCTCTCCCTCTCCCTCCCTACCCCCGTTTAATTTCTTGTGCTGTTTGCAGTACACAGTTTGCAACAAGTGCAGCGTTCTGTATCTCAGTGATTGTAGGGAAACTGTTAATATTCATAAATATGTTTGTGTGAAAGTGTCAAGAAAAGAACATGGTGGTTAGGAAGTCCCAATGGTGCTTTCTACCAAAACAACAGAGGGGAGCTCATTAATCACTACTAATACAAAGTGTTTGAAGGGCTTTTCCTCTAGCAAAGGAAAAAATGGAGAAATTCCAAAGACAGTTCTAAATCTTTGCATGTGGCTCCACTGAAATAACTTAGTCTGTTGTTCAAATAGAACATCAGGATGTTTTTTCATCACAGAGACCGCAACAGCAGCAGTGGACATACCTGATAACTTTCTTATGCAGAACTGCTCTTGGGATTGTCTCCTCTTTCAGAAGAGAACATCAGAACATAACAGCCCTGCCTTTAAAAGCCAGGGTTTTCTCATTTGTCCTCTTCCAAGATCCCATTTATTTTATTGTCATCTTTTGTGTATCACTATGCACAGAAGTATTAAACTTTCTTCACTTCCTATAGATAAATTTCCACCTTAGATTATCTGTCTGTACTGGGGCAATACAAGAAGAAAGGTGTATATCTTCCAGCTGTGCATCTTGCATAATACAAAGAGACTTTCAGTTTAACTTGGTAACAATACAAAAACTGCACTCACTTGAGAAGTTCTGTTTTCTCAGTGTTAGTAACTACCAAGGGTAGAAAACTCTCCAGTATAGAAAACTGAATTAGCTCTTGCTACAAAATGCCATCAAAATTTATTTTAATAACCCAATACTTCCAGTATTACACATTCAAAGAAATACACCTAAGAAAATTGGCAGCTGTTACTTTATCTCGTGTATGCTACTTTATCTTGGTGCAAGAACAGGATCTGAAGCAGTTGTATTTAGCTATAGAACAATGTGTATTTTTACTGCATTTCTTTTTATTCTTTGTAGTCTTACTGCAGTCACATTCTGTATTTATTCAAAATTATGTTTTGAAAAACAAATATATTAATGCCTCTTGAAGTTGCAAACAATAAACCTTATTCCTGGTTTCATCTTAGGTTATAGTACCATTCACTAAAAAATTACCTCGAAGTTTCAGTGTATTATCTTTTCGGATGTGTCTTAATGCTGCAGAAGTGTTTATAAAGACAGATACAATAATTTGGAGCAAACAAGGAATGTTCTTTTTCGTCAGTTATATGTTCAGTCAGCTGCACATTTTTACCGTTGTTCCCATTTAAGCTAATTTTTTAGGGTCATTTGTCAAGTTCAATCAGTTGCCAGTGTGTGGAGTGCACAGCCTACAAGTGTTCAGACTTAACGGGGAACATATAACCAAAGAGCTAATAAAATTCTATTTTACAAACCTGCTGCTTTCAGTTTAATGTGTCTGAGGCTAGCAATTTTTAATTAAAATAGGATTAGGTAGGGAATTCATTTTTGTAGCTGTGATCAATGTGATTAATTGTGAAGCTGAATTTATATTTATTAGATTTAGAAGTGATAGTAATACTTAATAATGAGTGATAGTAATACCTGAAAAAATTAAGAAGTATGGTGTAAAATCTAAATACATGTAGCTAATTGTTTGTTTTTCAGCACCTACTGGGAATAAAGAAATAATTTCCCATATCAGCCAGCATGGAGGCAAATGGCCATACTGGTTTAAAAAAATGGGTAAGTTCACATATGCAATATTTTCAGTTTATTTATAATTTTACTTTTTTTGCTTTCTAATTGTATTCGTATTTTTGTTTAGAAAATCTTCAGAAACTTGGGAACTACACCTTGAAACTGCAAGTAGTATTGAATGAAAGCAATGCAGACACTTATGCAGGAAGGCCTCTACCATCTAAAACACTTAAATTTACTATTATAGGTAAGAATTTCAGTCATGCCAATTTTCTTCTACTTTTAGTGTTTCTATTTGATTCATTTATTCATGTTTTAGTTGAGAGGTAATTGTCAGCACTGAAAAGTAGCATTTGCATGTCAAATACAAAATATTTTCAGAAAAAAAAATTTGTCTAATAGGTTTTGATCTCACCTGTAATATGTTGGCTCTGCTATACAGTCAGGTTTACAAAAAAGTAAAGTGGTGGTGGAATCAAGAGCTTTTTTCTGATGTGAACTTTGCTAAATGTACTTGATAAAAATAAACCTCTTCTTAATTAGAATCACCCTTTTTCCTGATGCCATTGGCATAAATATTCTTTCATAAAACTAGTGTTCGTTAGGCCAACTTTCATGCATAAACCACAGAAAGAAACTCATTCAAAAACAGGTTGTGCATTTAAAATATGCATGTTGAGATCCAAGTCTCTCTTTTTTTTTTTTTTTTTTTTTTTTTTTTTTGTAAAAGAAGTTTCCTATGCAAAACTAAACTCTCATTCAGTTATAATAGGTGTGTATCTTTGGATTAACCATCATAAAATACTTACTGGAATACCAGAATAGAAATAATGCTGTTAAATATGTCTGGTGTTACTCTGTCTTGCCATACACTCTGATGTGTATGTATGTGACCTAAAATAGATGTGACTGGTCATATCTTCTAAAGAAAATTAACGGATTCTGATTTTAATGACACTGTTGAAGACCGTAAGATGTACAATGTAGGATTACATCATGTTTCTGGTACAGCCTTGCTAGTCCTGTTTCTCTCATCCTCAAAGATGTTAATTTTATTTTCTGATTTATTTGTGTGCATTTATCTGTTAGCGGCTGGTTAGTTTTTGTTTTTCTAACTGAAGAAGTTTTATTCATTTTTGCTGAAAAGATTTCATTTCCAGGGAAAATAGGCATATATTTATGAAAAAGGGTAAAGCTATAGACTAGTTTGAAGTCGCTCTTTCTGTCCAGCAATATGAAACACAATTAATTTTTAGATTATAAAGGAATAATACGTTATCTGTAAATGAGACTTCACAGGATTTAAAAAAATAAATCTGTACTTTTGATTCTGTACCTCATAATTCATCTTAAAGAAAATCTGTATTTACTTGCTAAATTAGTTTGCAAAAATACATGCTAACTGTGGATTATACATCTCTTGCTCTGTCTTATCACCAAGACTCATCCTTTCATGTGAGTGTGCTTGTATATAGTATTAAAAAAATTTGTGGCCTACATACATTAAAAAAATAGATCTTCTCTTGGTCTCTGCTCTCAGTCTCCAGTTCAAAAGGAAAACTTTTGTTCAGCCCTTTTGCCATGCTGTGACTTTGCCTTTTTCTGAAGTGGCAAAAACCAAGCCAAAATTAAACTAGGAATGACAAGGGAGGAAGAGCATTATCAGCAGCCCTGTGAGGGAGTGATGGACATGGTTGATGAGCAAAGGGCCTGGAATGAAGTGACAGAAAAATCTCAAAATCAGAAAATCAACAAAATGGTGCTGAAGTGAGCCCACCTCTAGCATTTGCATGTATGCAAGGAAATGCCTACATGGCACCATTACGGAGAAATCGCCAAAACCTTTCTGGGAAATCAGCATGCTTTGGTGCCTCTGTGAACTGCATGTACCCTAGTGCATGCATCATGGGGAATAAACATAAGTTAGAGACAGCAGGGCTATGATCTTGCTAGAATCATGGAGACGTGAGGTGGCTGACATAACTGGAAAGTTGCAATGGATACAGGCTTTTTAGGAAAGACAGACCAGAAAGACGAGGTGAAGTTGCCCTTTACGTAAGACACAGCTGGAATGCATGGAGCTCTGCCTGGAGATGGATGATGAGCCAACTGAGATCTTATGAGTGAGGGTTGAAGAGCAAACCAATATGGATGACACTGTAGTGGGTGTCTGCTATAGGACATCTGACCAAGAAGAACAAGTGGATGAGGCCTTCTACAGATCGCCAGAAGCAGCATCATGTTCACAGACCCTGGTCTTCATGGGGGACTTCAACCACCCTAATATCTGCTGGAGAGACAGCACAGCATAAGCAATCCAGGATGTTCCTGGGGTGCATTAATGACAACTTCCTGACTCAAGTGATAGAGGAACCAACAAGGAGAGGTACTCTGGTACTCACAAAGAGGGTTTCATTGGGGCTGTGAAAGCTGAAGACAGCTTTGGCTGCAGTGACCATGAGATAGTAGAGTTCAGGATCGTGAAAGGAAGGGGGGCAAAAAGGAAGCTCACAACCCTGGACTTCAGGAGAGAAAAATTAGGCCTCTTTGAAGATCTGCCTGGTGGAGTTCCATGGGATAAGGCCCTGAACAGAAAGGGGGCCCAAGAAATCTGGTTAATATTCACAGATCACCTCCTCCAAGCTCAAGTCTAGTCCATCCCAATGAATAGGAAGTCAGGCAAAAATATGAGGAAGCCTGCATGGATGAACGAGGAGCTCCTGGCAAAACTCAACACAAAAAAGGAGTATATAGAAGGTGAAAGTGGGGACAGATAACCTGGGAAGAATACAGAGACACTATCCAAGCATGCAGGGATGGGGTTAGGAAAGCCAGAGTCCAATTGCATTGAAACTGGAGTCCCTGGCAAGGGGTATCAAAAGCAACAAGATGGGCTTCTATAAATATATAGGTGACAAAAGGATGACTGGGGTAAACATGGGCCCTTTGCTGAATGAGGCAGCGGACACAGGACATGGAAAAGGTTGAGATACTGAACAGCTTCTTTGCCTTGATACTTACTAGCAAGATGGACCTTCAGGAATCCCAGGCCCCAAAGACTGGTGGAAGGTCTGGAGCAAGGAAGATACCCTTAGTGGAAGCAGGATCAGGTCAGGGAATACCTAAGCAAACTAGTCATATGTAAGTCCATGGGCCATAATGGGGTGTGCACACATGAGGCAGAGCAAGCTGTCTGATATCATTGTAAGGCCACTTTCAGTAACTGAATAATCATGGCAATTGGAAGAACTGCCTGATGATTGGAGGAAAGCAAATGTTACTCCTGTCTTCAAAAAGGGCAAGAAGGACTACCTACAGAACTACAGGCCAGTCACCTTTGTCTCAATCCCTGGGAAGGTGATGGAGTAACTAATCCTGGAAACCATTTTCAGGCACATGAAGGACAAAATTATCAGTAGTTAGCATGGATTCACCTTCTATGATGAAATTACTAACTTGGTAGATGAGGGGTGAGTAGTGGATGTTGACTACCTAGACTTCACTAAGGCTTTCAGCACTGTCTCTCATAAGTCATAGAGAAACTGATGAAGTATGGACTGGCAGAACGGCTGGTCTCAGTGGTGATCAATGGCATGGTCTAATTGGAGGCCAGTAACTAGTGGTTACCCCAGGGGTCAATAGGGTCAATACTGGTTCTGATCCTGTTTAATGTCTTCATTAATGATCTGGATGATGGGGCAGAGTGTATCTTCAGCAAGAGACATGGACATACTGGAGACAGTCCAGCAAAGGGCCATGAAGGTGATGAAAGGACTGGAGCATCTCTCATATCTAGGAGACATGGCGCTGCTCTGCCTGGAGAAGAGAAGATTCATGGGGATCTTATCAATGTCTATAAATACCTGATGGGATAGTGTAAAGAAGATGGAGCCAGGCTCTTTTCAGTTGGTGCCCAGTAACAGGACCAGAGGCGTGGGCACACGCTGAAACTCAGCAGGTCCCCTCTGAATATCAGAAACACTTTTGCACTGTCAGGGTGACCAAGCACTGGCACAAGTTGCCTGAGCACTGGCACAGATTGCCCAAGAAGTTGTGGAGTCTCCATTCTTGGGGATATTCAAAAGCTTTCTGGACATGGTCGTGGGCAACTGGCTCTAGGTGGCCCTGCTTGAAGCAAGGGCGTTGGATAAGATGACCTGCAGAGAATCCTTCCCACTCCAACCATTCTGTGAGCTTTATCTACAAGGGAGACGGAGAGTGGGGAAGACAAAAAAATAGTACTTCCTTTGCATTGAATATTGAAATGGATATTTTCATCACAAGTTTAGGAGGTAGAGCTAACGTCTGTTTCCAGAAGATCAAGAAAAAATAGATGCTTTCAGTAGCCTCCTATTTTTTTCTGCAAAACTAGAGGCTTTGAATGCAAACCCTTTAGGAAGAAAAGAGTTCTTTGTAGCATATTCTTCTAAAAATTTCTGCAAAAGTATTACTGGCAGAATAGAAAGAGGTATTCTTGTATGATAATACAGAAAAATGTTTGGCATTACTTGAAAGGAGTAATTTTTTAAACATATGTCTGAAAACCTGGCACTGAAGTCTCAAGGTACTTCTGTGAAGTTCCAAGAAAAGAAAAAAATATCTATCTCTCTTTCTCTGAACAAATACATAAATGAACCGTGTCTGCTCCTTCTTTATCTCTATCAAAGCAAAAAGAGAATCTTAAAAGTTGCAAAGTTGCGTTCTCTATTTTAAAAATTATTTTTCGGTAGTATTGTGGCTTTCCCCAGCATGGCAGCTTTCAATTAAAGGTTCCTTTGGCCATAACAATTGAAATGGACAGATCTGCTTGGAAAGGAATGCACACTCTAAAAATCTAATGAACTAATAGTTTGGTACTTTTAACACAAGGGGTACCAAAGCAACTCTTGCTATCTGCTGCTGCTTTTTTATCTAGTCAGAAGATATTTTGACATTTTTAATATCTTCAGTGTTGAAAAGTCTTTATTTTTGCAATGTTTTCTGTTGTCTCAGAGGCAGCCATAAATCCTTACACTCATTATTCCAAAATATTAATATTTGTGTGACCTTTTATGTGTATAGATTCTAAAAATCCAGAAAAGAACAATTAATCTAAACTGAAATCAGCAGCCTTTTTGTCTGAGAAACAAATTATTTTATTTCTCTAACAGCAGGTTGTTGCTCAGTGTTTACAGTTCTTCTTGCCAAGCTAAAAAATCATCATAAGTGCCAGTTAAAACTGAACTTCCTAAGTCAATCTGTAAGTTTTCTGGTTTTAGTTCAGACATGTTCTTTTGGTAGTTATTCACTTTGACAGCGCAGAAGTTCTTCTACTGTTATTTTGTCAAATCATTTCACAGTTTTATAATTCACTTGTAAATAAACACTGTAAGGTTGAGGTCTTTTTGTTGTTGTTGTAACCAGTAATAATTTTGGCCAATGCAAGGTAACATTTTCTCTCACCCCATGATTTTCACATCTCTTGTGCAAAAGAAGCTCCCTGATAATGACACCTGTAGGTAGTGAAAGTAGTTCTTAACTTGAGTCCAAAATAACTTGATAGGATATTTATCTACCGTTTAGCTCAGCATTGTATTGCTTCTTTTCTCAAAGGCCACTTGGCCAAGACAGTTTTATTCCACAAAACGTTACTCTGTTTTGCAAGGTGCCATTTGTACTGCTCTGTTTGGTCTCATTTTTTAGTGCCTAATTGGAGGCAGTCTAATGGGGCCAGATTTCACAGAAAGGATGCACTCACGTTTCTTTTTCAAATACTCATCATTATCATCTTTATCTCTCAAATTTGGGATAGCTGTAGAACAAAAATGGTTTTTTGCATGAATGATTTTATTTTAACAGAACTAAAGCAACTAAATGTTTTAAGAAAAGTTGTCTACAAGGAACTTACCCACTTTCAGGTACTGTATTGATACTCTAAGTACTTTGGAAGTTTGGGCTGTCCTGTTATGTTTCTTATACTGTAGTCTACTGCTATTAGGTTTTAACTATTGTTTTTATGTTAGTGTAAGTTAAAAAAAGGGGATCAACCAATAAACTGATTTTGGTTACAACAGTATTCTGAACAGCCTATTTACTTCAGGGCTGAAAACCACTTGACTTAATTGCAGCTTTAACTAAGAAAAAGCCAATGAACATGCATATTCCTTCTAAAAATATATTATTCTTTTCTCTTAGAGGGCAAACCAGAGAAATTTTCAGTTGGTCTTTTGGAGCTTCCTTTTCGGGTTGGAGTACCTTTTAATATTCCTTTGGAATTGCAGGATGAATTTGGTCATGCAACACAGCTGACAACTGCCATGAAACCAATTCTTGAAGCTAGGTAATTCAACCATCTCTTTTTTTTTTAAAATTATTTTTTTGTCCTTTCTTTATGTGACATTAATATAATAAATCTTTGGGGTTTGTCTGAGTGATATACTGGATACTTTTCACATAAATTGACTGGCATTTTTGCTTTTATTTCCATAAGAGTATCTGAAAGTATCTTGTATATCAAAACACAGTGTTTATTTTTAAATTGATTCTGGTTTGTTTTCTGTGTATTTTTCTAGTGGTTTGTCATTGCAGTATGGAGAAGTAACTGCAGGAACAAAGTGCATCATTAAGGGTGTCACTGCTAAAGGCTGTATAAATAGTTGCCAGGGCAAGGTAGGCTAATGAATTTAAACTTGAAGTAACATATTTTAAAAAAAAACCACAGAGCAAATAATTTTTGTGTAAAATACAACACATAGTGTTATCTAAGTTTGGTCTACACTAATGACTACAGGTATTTCTTGGGATATTTTCAAATGATCTCTTACGGCTCTACCTGGAGCAATTTGTCTTTCCCACAACTGCATTATGTTAGCGGATGGGACTGGAGCTGGAGGGGCTGAGCAACGCATGAGTGTGTGGTAGAGTATACTTAGCGTGCTAAATCAGCTGTCTTAGTTTAAACTTGTGCTGGAATTGGTTTAAGCCAAATCATCCTGGTGACTTTTGCACTGAAATAGCATAGGGAGCACTGAAATCTTTCATTCTTGTAATTGAGATAAGTGGTAATAGTTAATATGAGCCGTAACTACTCGAGCTTCTCTAGACATTTGCAAAATGCTGTTTCCACTTCTATAGCAAATAAATGTCATCCAAATCCAACCTGTTATTGATGGATTCTCAGCACCTAGTCAAGCTGCTAATTTACTGTAAAACCAAAAACATATGTTATATGCTAAAAAGATTTCTTTCATAAAACAGATCTTAATGCTTCTGATAAATATAAATTTGAAGATTGAAAAAAAAAAAATTAAAATCATGTAGATGGCATATTTACACAGTATTCTACCCAGGTCCTAATACTGTCATTTAGTCTTGCAGTCTAACATAGTAAAGACAAAGCTAGGAACTGAGGTAGCTGAAGATACCTCATTATACTGTTAATATTGTTGTTTAGAAAGAAGCAAATAATTTTGCTGGTGGAAAGACAGAGGATAGAGGTGGATTATGGGAAATAAAGTGTGTAGGAGCGGAAGTGCCAGGCTGGGGCAAGACATAAATTTGGTGAGGGGCTAGACCAAAAGTCATTTAAGGAACTTGCAGTACAGAAATAATACCATACCATAATAATGGAAAAGAAGGGCTGTTATTTTCTCACATTGCTTAATTGCATAAAATGTTGGAGGCAATAAAGGAAGTGGCACTGAAAACAGTGGTTCTAATTTATATGAAAAAAGGATTGTTTAAGGTGGTAATAAAAACAATGGCAAAAAGCAGGATGGTGGGACAACAGACTAAAACCAACAGATAATCTTAAAACATAAATACCGTATAATTTTGGGTGCTTAAATTAAAATAAGCAGAGAAGAACATAGGAGAAATTTTCAGTATTTTAAAAGTTAATTTTGAAATGGTAGCAGAACAGCTAAAATATCTCTGAGAAAAAGCTAGTAATAGGATTCTGGAAAGAATTTAGAAGGAGAAAGTGAATGAAAGAAGAAAAAGGAAGAAATGGAGAGCTTGGAAAAAATTAAAGTTAGTGTTTTTCAGAGAAAGGAGTAAGGAAAAAAACGTTGAAGGAATAATCATGCCAAATGGAGAGGAGAAACTTGATTGAGATAGGAAATACAGAATGTAAAAGTTGCCAATGAAGGAAGCATTGATAGAGAAGAAAAGAGAAAGCAGACTTCATTTACTTCTGTAGTCATTGATTTAATTCCACCCAAACCAGTCAAGATAGAAGGAAGTATATTTTGATCGTGGGTGGAATCAAAGAGAAAATTTTAAGATAAGTGTGTAAGCATTATCAAGAAGACTGCTGCCTTATAGGATTTTGAATACAGTCAGGAGAAGGGTAAGAAGGGAGTTTAAAAAAGGAAAATAGTATTTCTTTATTCTTCTTTTTTATTTTAAAAAATACTGCAGTATACCTAGAAGCAGACTTGAAAGCAAAAGGAAAGTAGATAAAGGGTTCATGAAGGATAAGGGAAAATACTTCCCTAGAGGACGCAGATACTGAAAGATTAAAAGGAATGAAGTTAAAGATGTAAACTGGTTAATTAGAGGCAGAAAATAGTGCAGTATTAAGAAGAGAGTATTAAGTAAAAAATTATTATTGCAGAAGAAGGGTTGAAACTAAAAAAGGAGGAGCACAGGAGTGTCTAGTGCATAAATACAAAGCTTGAGTGAATGAACTACTGAAGAATTCAACTTACTAACATTAAACAGCAGCTATCAGCTATAGTGGTTTCCTGTGGTTTTATTTCCTACCTTATTTTTCCCTCATCTCCCCCCCCCCCCCCCCCCCCGCTTTTTTTTTTTCTAGTCCCCCAACATGAAACTTTTCAGTATATTCCCATTTTCTTGTGATTCACCATTTGGTTTAATGGAGCTCTAGCTGATACGTGCTGCTTGGCTTGCAGGCAGACCAGTGTGGTTGGCTTGCTGGTCAGAGCTGGAGAGTTTTCATGCACCTCTGTGGCCAGCCATCAGCTGGGGAGCTCATGAGTTTCATGTGGCTGCAGTTGTGATGCATCTGGCCCAGGCCTTGTTGCACTTTCTGCTTCTCTTACCCAGCAAACAAAACTGTGTTGAGCTCTGGGCCCTTCACTACAGGAAAGACGCTGAGGTGCTGGAGTGTGTCCAGAGAAGGGCAGCGAAGCTGGTGAAGGGCCTGGAGCACAAGTCTTATGAGGACCGGCTGAGGGAACTGGGGTTGTGTAGTCTGGAGAAAAGGAGGCTGAGGGGAGACCTTATCGCTCTCTACAACTACCTGAAAGGAGGTTGTAGCAAGGTGGGGGTCAGTCTCTTCTCCCAAGTAATAAGCAATAGAACAAGGGGAAATGGCCTCAAGTTGCACCAGGGGAGGTTTAGATTGGATATTAGGAAAAATTTCTTTACTGAAAGGGTTGTCAGGCATTGGAACAGGCTGCCCAGGGAAGTGGTAGAGTCACCATCCCTGGAGGTGTTCCAAAAATGCATAGATGTGGCACTTCAGGACATGGTTTAGTGGGCATGGTGGTGTTGGGTTGACAGTTGGCCTCTATGATCTTGAAGGTCTTTTCCAACCTAAACGATTCAATGATTCCAACCAAAAGAATTACCTGATTGTTTTCATCCAGTCTACAAGTTGTTAATGTTGTGCATACCCTGTCAGGCATGGGAAGGGCATAAGCCAGGATTATGAAACTAAACCTTTCCAGAGGCAGCATTTCTGAATGTGTAAAAATGACAATTCATGAATTGCAACTAAATACTTTCAAATATCAAACATATAAAATACGAAATTCACGTATCTGCAGCGCAACTAGTTTTTTAAAGTTGGCGCTTTTAAGACTATTGATTAGAATGCTTCATTCTCTGATTTTAATGTGAAAATCAGTTTTAGCGATGCAGTTCTACAGCAGTTGTTTTTCTTATGACCTTATTCAAAGATGAGATGGATAGTAATTGTGCTGCCTTGCTTCAGGCAATTAGCTAAGGAATAATGAACACAGAACTTGCAGGCTCTTTCTTTAAAACTACTTTTTTTGAACTGATATATTTTTTCCCCAACTAAAACAGCCTCTAAGCAGAAAACCACAAGTTATGATAGCTGCTTTTAATGTTTTCAGAACCATGTAGTTTAACATGCAAATCCTAGATTGAACATCTCTGGAAACAGTAACATGAAAAATACAGATACTAGTACAGGAAAAAAATCTTGATTTATGTAGTAGTGCAAGAAAATTTGGATGGACTTCTGAAATGTATATGTATATGAACTGACATGACTATGTGAGATAATTTATGATCTGGTTTTGTTTAAGGCTAATATTTAAAATACTCTTTTCATTAGAACTTTAATCTGAAAGTTACTCTTCCTGGTTTGAAAGAAGACACACAAATCTTTAAAATAAGATTGCAGCCTGGTAAGTATCCTTAAAATATTTGGTGAATTTCTGTTGAACTTTATTCTGACACTATTAATGAAATGCTTCTTCTCCCAAGAAGGTAAAATATTTAGTGAGGCATAAAAAAGGATATTCTAGCTCATCCAAGGGATGACTGAAACTAAGTAAAGCTAAGGGCATGTCATTCTTGGCAGGAGTAACATCAAACTCACAGCCCAATCATGTCTATTATTCTAGCAGCTGGAATTTGTCTGCTTACTTGAGACTGATTTTTCACTTCTTTAATTATTTAAAATCTTTTTCTAACCTAGCACCATTGAATGAATGAATGGATTTATCTTGGTTTTCTTCAGCATTAAGCCCTTTAAACCTGTACTGATCTGCATTGACTTGTTTTCCCTGGAGAAAACATCTTGTGAATGAATAAGTGCTCATTTAGTTTCTTACCCCAGCAAAGCGGGGGATGCTTTGGCAGTTGGGATTTTGTCTGAAATTTTTAGTGTTTCATGTTGCCTTTATCATAACACAAGAGAGCAATATAGAAGTCTGTAAGTCCACTGCCCTTACCAGAATTTTAAGTTTTGTTGGATGTCTTGATATTGAGGATTCCATTGTATTATACTTGTTATTGCTTGTTACCTAGGATTTTCTGGATTTGGGAGATAAGGTATAGTTTGAAGGCTGATTTTTGGCCTCCCAGGTTACCAAGCTTTGGGCTTTCCCATCTCATTTTTTTGCAGAGAAATTGTGTACTTCAAGCTTTGTTAGGCCAACAATGCACAGTTTCTTTCATTATTCTTTATCTTTTGGGGAGTTAAGGCTTCATGTAGAAAATGGAGTGGAATGATCTGACCTGAGACAGATTGTATTGTATTGGTTAGTTATTTACCTTGGACCGAAGGCAACTTCATCCTTCATTAGAATCTTTTGCTTTTGGCAGTGTAGAGATGCTTCACTACCTTTCTTCTCATTGGACTTATCCTTGGCTTTTAAAGCTGTTTTTTGAAGAAGGAGTGAATAAAAGCTATTTCAGTCTTTCCTTCCTGTTCTTCAACCAGTGAGTTTGAAATGGAAGTTTTAATGAATGATGCATAAAGGATGTTTCTGAAAAATGGCCTTCTTTGTTCCTTCTATTACTTCCTTCTCTTTTTTAAAACTCATAAAATAATTATATGTTCCAGGGGGTAGACTTATTTGAATAGCTTCACTTCACTATCCAAGTAATGCCAACAAAATTTTCTTTTGCTTTTCTTTGCATGCGAGTTGTAGCTGTGGTGGTTTTGGTAGTTAAACTGCTGCACATTTATGATTGATCAGATATCTCAACATTAATATCTTTGGTTTTAACATATCAGGAGAAAGCTCCAAGTTTCTTTTTGATGAATGTGAATCTGTATAGTATGTAAATAGCACTATATCATGTGTTTAGACCTTGTATATGCTGAAGTTTATCAGGTTTATCTAAGTATTCCTCATTGAATTAATTCAAAAGTTTGGCAGGTGGTATGTATTGAAGGACAGGAAGCGTCTAGAACTTCTCAGCATAAACCAATACACTTGAATTGGTCTAAATGGTTTGTTACCACAAATAACTTGGTAGCTTAGCTTTAAAAACTTTTTGAGTTAGCAAAAATTGAAATCCAGTGTCTCACAAGTTACCTAAAATATAACTACTGTTCTGCAATTGTGCATTTTTACAGGCCCTCCTCATCAACTGAAAGTAAAACCAGATTCTGAAATTCTAAAGATTGAAAATGGTACAGCTTTCCCCTTTCAGGTTGAAGTACTGGATGAATCAGGAAATATAACAGCACAGCCAAAGTTGATAGTTCATTGTAAGGTAAGCTGCATTTCATTATGTGTCATGAGGATTTTGATACTTGCTTTTTAAAGGGCTGGGAAAAGAGGCTATTTTGGCATCTAGATAGAATTTATTATCTTTAATAATGCTTTTGAAGTTTCTGTAGCTTGGTGACCATAACTGTGACTCTCTTGCCTCATCTATTATGAGTCATTCAATAAGTTTCAGAATCAGAGGAACTTGGCCTTAGAAATGGAAGAGAAAATTATGTGAGGATATATAGCTACAATTTTAAGGTATTTTAGGTCATGGTTGCCATATACAGTGCTAAAATTTGTTCAGGAAAAAAACTTCATACAGCTTACTTTTGATTTGTTTTTAAAGATGAAAATGCAAGTCTAGTGCCTAAAAATAATACTACATAAGAATATTATCATAAGCATTTATCTAAGTTCAGAAGGGAATGCAGGCGTTACTGTGGCTTTTAGAAGGAAAAAACTTTTGCCCTTTTGGACCTATTTTTTATTAACTCAAGAAAGTGACTTTTCCAGTTCTAGTGAAATCAGTCTTCCAGCAAGAACAGATAGACAAATAAAAATGTTTTTCGCACTGCAAAAAAGTCTGCATTCCGTTTACACTTTATATTCGTACATTCTTTTTCTGTAGACTAGGTCTGCAGTAGTATGATGACATGTTGAACTTGGTATTTAAATTCTGTTTAATGTGTGATTTTTAGAAAATTAATAAAAAGGAGGTTTATTTAACAACATAGTTGAATTTATTGCCATAATGGCAAAAGAGACTAGTGTTTATGTGTTAATACAAAACAGTTTAATAGACAGTAAATATTACTTCTATAACTTCTTCCTTTCTCCCACACATCTCTTATGACCTGTGAAAAAATATAGGTGTTGATCTTGCAAGCTTCTGGAAAACTGAAATCTTATCAAATTTATCTGTAAATAATTCTATATATGTTTGGACTTGTACAAATAATCTTTTCTGGAATAATCCTAGTAGTTCTGTAGAAGAAACCTGAAGTTTAATTTTATATTTTAAATAGTTTTTAGGTGCTTCAAACCTTCCTGTGTATTCTGTGGACTGCAGTAATGCAGGAACAAACATTTTAACTGGTCCAGTTATACATGTACAGAATATCAAGAAAGACCAGTTGCTGAAAGCAAGGATTGAAATACTTGTAAGTATTGATTTGGATGTTTGGATGAACAAAAGATTGAAAACAGTTTATTGTACTGTCTTGATAGTGTACTGAAGTCTTTTATGTATCAACTTAACTCCCCAAAGTTACTGTTTTAGATACCATAAGCCTGATAATCAGGTGGCTGCCCTTTTTCCTCTCTGGGAAATCATAAAAAGGCAAAGAATTTTCTCCTACCTTTTCTTCACCTCTTAATCTTTATTTCTGAAATCCCTAAAGTATTTCAGAAATATGCATTATTTCTAGGATTTTTATTCCCCTTTTTAGTCCCTGGATCCTTCTGGCAAATTGCCTTCATTGCATAAACATTTAGAGCCAGAATAGACATGGCAACATGTTCCCCAAAACTTTAGTAAAGAAGGATATATTTTTTCAAAGGTTAAAGATCAATAGCTTTTTGTAACATTTCAGTCTTAAAGCTCTTGAAATTTGAATTTTGTTTAATGCTGTTGAACATCCCAGTTCTCTGGTAGTCAGGAGAGCCACACTGCTGGAGAAAATAAGACCTGTGGTGTTTTACAGTAAAAAATGTGTAAACAAACACTAAAATGGCAAGATGACCGCTATGGAAGGATATTTATGATTACTTTTAAGAAGTATTTTGTAAATTGTATAACATGGTACTTTTGGAATAGAAAATGTTTTCTAAATAGCTAGCATCAGTTCTAGTATCTGTTAAAAGTTGTAAGTATTCTGGCATATCCTTTTGATTTACTTTTGACAAGTCAAGCTGATTACCTGGTCACACCTGGTAATCCTGAGTAGTGCCATAGGCTATTATGGAGTGATATTTATGCATATAGGTATATCTAATATTTTTTTTTTTTTTTTTTCCCCATGTATAGAGTTGTAAAGATGTGCCACCAGTGGAAAAGATAATTAAACTTCTTCCTAGCAGTCATGTTGCAAGACTACAGATCTTAAGTATGGATGGACAAAAAGCTATTCAAATTAAACATCAGGATGAAATTAATTGGGTTGCTGGCGATGTCATGCACAACCTTATATTTCAGATGTATGATGAAGGAGAAAGGGAGATACACATAACTCCAGCTATGGCAGAAAAAATCAAGGCAAGTTCTTTTGAGTAAACAGCAGCATAATATGGGGGAAAGATACAATATTGATCCTCTAAAATCCATAGACATCAGACTATAAATAATATTGATCAAGACTGTATTATTAAAATGGGCACTTCACTCTCTGCTTAATAAATTTTTAAAAATAATTTTATTAAAATTGTGTCCTCAATGAGATAAAGACATTTAATGAAATGTTAAGTAAAGCTTCAGGGCTCTGTTATGAAAAGCAGGTTAGTAATTTCCAGTGCTTCTCCTAAACACAATAAAATAATTCCAGCATAGTTATGATTCTTCAGATGTGGGATTTTCCCAATATTTGGGAACCTTGAATAGGCATGTTCCTTCATGAAGATTTGCTTACCTATCTTATCGCTTTGCCTGTGTACATATGTGGAGCCTAATATGAAGGTAGAGCTTCACCAAATATGTGACGCTTTTTTTTTGGTGAGATTTTTCAGAATCATATCTTGCCTAACTCAAGATAAGTAAGGAAAACAATGTATATTTTGTTTTGTTTGGGGTTTTTTTTAGAGTAATTTTCTGTATTTGGGAAGATAGCATTGTTTACTATTGGGAAATGCACAGGCTTTCCATTGAAAGCTTCTATTGCCTGTATGTTACTTCAGCATATTTAGAATGACCACGGATGTATTATGTAGCTAGTCATTAATAATTTAGCTTTTGATTAATTTAAGAAATTTTAATTTTAGGTTAACTGGACACCTAGAATTAACAGAGAACAGCTGATTCAGGGATTATTACCTGATGTAAAAGTACCAACATCAGTAAAAGATGTTCGTTACTGTCTAATTACTTATCTTGATGACCATGTGTCTTTGGAGAGTGCGTTCACAGTCAGGTTTGTTCATGTGAAAATTTTTTTTTATGAATTATGTAGTTGGCAAAGGATTGTAGATCTGTGCTTTGGGGCAAAAAAATCTTTCTGCAGAAGGTGAAATAATGAAACAGTTGGCAAATTAACAGGGGAATGTAGGTTTGGTTGGGGGGGGGGAGGTTTATGCAAGCTGTTTACAGATGAGAATATTACCTATGTAAAAGACTCCATCATGGTCTGTTTGTATCCAGCCCTATAATCACTTCTGTGAGCGTACATACGCTGAAGATTATTGCTATCTTTGAAAACTTTCAGTAAACCTTAGCTTATAGAATAACTAGTTTTACTGAAGAGTCAGGTCACTGTTTACAAAGAGATATATAACTATGAAGTTAATTTTTACCTTTACAGAGGTTATTACTTTGAAGCTAAAGATAGTATTTATCTAGCCAAATGCTGGATGCTTGCATCTGGTATCTCAGTCAAAAGTGACAGGCTGTAAATTGAACTTTAAAATTGCCTGTTTATCACTTTTAGTGAGTCTTGGCATTTAGCTCTACTTATTATATCTTTGTAAAGTTTTTTAAGATGAATCTGATTCTAAATTACTTTAGTGTTTCATGTGTTCTTAATAGGTTAAGATTAAGTAACTAGTTTATAGCACACTGATGCGGTAAATTTGCAGCAATTAGACATTTCACCAATCTGCAGTACAAAAAAAACCTACATGACCAAGCATTAAGATGCTTTAAAATATTCGGACCATAGTGCTTGTAAAAAGCTGTCCATAATGTAGCACTGTCGGAGACAGAAAGATTTTCAGTTACGTTGTATTTTCTGTTTTAAGAAGAGCAGAAAAGCAGACTGAATTGGTACCTGTCTTCTTGAAAGGAAGGTAGAACGGTGGATTGATTTATTGAATATTTTTAATACATTTTTGCTTGTCGTTGAAAAACAGTCTCAGATCAGGGAACTTCTTATTTAGGGGTTATTCTGTTGTCATTGTTGTAAAAATTAACTGGAGGTCATTCTAATGGGATTTTTAAAGATCTCACTGCAATTTTTAGCTTAGAACGCACAAAAATAGTAAAAAACATTGTGTTGGATAACTCTTAAATAACTTACAGATGTCAGATAACTCTTAAATATTTGGGGAGCCAGCACATAACATATGTTAATCTTCATCAAGTAAATGGAAGGAAAGGCTGAGATTGTTTAACCACAGAAAGTATTTTTAAGACACTAGTGTTAAGCATAATTTAGGCTGATGACCTCTACTTTATCATAGCAAAAGAGGAAATGGAAATCTGATTTTTCTTTTTTTATGGTCATTCATCTTCTCCGTAATTTTTGTAATGTGCTCTGGTTTTGTTTTGCTTTAAGGAAAAACTGTATCACTAAAACATTTAAGATGTGTTAGTTGTAGTCAGGTCCTTAAGAAGTCAGCAAATATTTTCATAGCAAGGGAGACGGTGATACCTTTGTATGTATGTATCAGGATTAAAGTTGATATTGTAATTGGTTTTACAGTAATAGACATATTTTAATATGTAGACAACTATGTTACTTCAGCTTAGAAGTGTTGGAGATGGTTTTTTTTCAAGATTTAAAATACTGCAAACTTGAATTCTGCTTTATCTGGCTAATGATCTGATCTATGGTAAAATACCAGTAGGCAAGTTATTAGAGATAAGTTAAAATCCCGTAACATTGCTGTGGTTTGTTATGTAAGTAGTGTCTGATAAGCTCTCCTTTATAAGATTGAGGTGAAAGCTACTATGTAACTTGTGTGCACATGTGGTTTGATCCTGTAAATATGTGCAAGGATAAAGTTAAAAAAAAAAAAAATTCCAGTCGCAAATGAGTGATAACTGCTGTATGCTTTATCATGTCTGGTCTTATAAGTGATTACCTTCATGAGACTGATTATAAGTCAATTTTCATATGCTGACTTAGACCACTTCCTGATGAACCCAAACACATTAAATGTAAATTAAAAGGACCAAACACACTGCAGATGGGTGAAGAACTACAAAGTGAAATTGGTGAGTATTTGCCTATTCTTCAATTTCCTGTAAGGTACATTTCTTTTTCTTTGCAGTTTATTAGCCTGTTATGCATACAGATGTCATCAAGAGTGAATTATCTTCAACTATTTTAATATAAAAAACAGGTTTACATTTTCATTCACGGAAGGATGATCAGACTTCTCCAATTGCCATTTCACAATTCTGGAGTTACTCTCCAATAAAATTTGCCGCTTAGTTTGTACATTGGGACATTCATCACACTGAGTTCAAATTGTTCGTAAATTTTTGTTTAGTTGATGTATTCTGAAATCTTACAGGCCATAACAGCATTCAGACTATTTCAAAGGCACGGACTTCAGAGTGAAACATTTTAAGGTTAACTTTAACCTAAGAGGAAGGCATGTTAGTTTGGGATCAGTCTTCTCATTCTCCTTTGGTTTCTGTAAACAGTTGCTACATTGCAGAGCAAGAAATTAAAAATTCTTACAGTATTTTGGAATGTTAAAAGCTTGTGTGTGAGCAAAGAAAAGCACATAGGACAAACCAACAGGTTGAAAAACAGCTTTCAATTTTAAGATTTTTTTTTTTCTTTTAACTTTATAGCAAGAAATAATCTTTTTATTCAAAAAAAGTGGGAAGCACAAATATGTTATATGACTATATGAATACTTCTTATTTATACCCTTTTGATAACCCACAAGATGGGGGGATCTTATCAATGTATATAAATACCTGAAGAGAGGGTGTAAAGATGGAGCGAGGTTCTTCATTGGTGTTCAGTGACACGAAAAGAGGCAACGGGCACAAACTGAAATACAGGAAATTCCCTCTGAACATCAGGAAACACTTTCTCACTGTGAGGGTGACCAAGCACTGGCGCAGGTTGCTCAGAGAGATTGTGGAGTCTCCATCCTTGGAGATGCTCAAAAACCATCTGGACATGGTCCTGGGCAACCTGCTGTAGGTGGCCCTGCTTGAGCAGGGGTTTGGATCAGATGACTTCCAGAGGTCCCTTCCAACTTCAGCCACTCTGTGATTCTGTGATACTCATGTAAATTTTCTCTATATTGTATGGTTTATACATTTATATTCTGTATGTTGTATAATGTTTCATTAAAGCAGCTGGTGAGGTAATCATCTTAGTAATCATTTTAATCATCATCATGTTTTTTTAACAGATATAATGATTACAGATCAGTATGGAAATCAGGTTCAGACAGTGACATCTGCATGTCTAAATTCCCTAGGAGTTTCTGGGCCTGGACTTGATAAATCCAATTTGAAAATAACTTGGCAGGTATTTATAAGATGTCATACAGTTTATTTCTCTGCGGCCTTTGTGTGGTAATTGTCTTAATTCTGTCACACAGAATTGAACCAAAACTGTAGGAAAGTAGACAAATTTAACACTAGTTGGTAAGCTGTGAGAAGATAGAGACTTAAAGCATTAGTCATATGATCCTGTTCTAAGTAATACAGCAGAATCTGTTAAAAACCTTATCACTGCTGCAGCTATACAATATGGGGGCCAGTTCACTTCATGCTTGAGTCAGGTTTGTTTTGTTTCTAGTCCATTGTTCTATATCTTCTCTTCTAACTTGTTTTTAGTCTTTTCTTTTGTGTTAGTTTATGGTGGTACAGTTGATTTTATCATCTTTTGAAAAACCCTGTAGAATGGACTAATGATATTGTCTACCATAGTTTAATTTAAAACGCGTTTTATACCTTTTAAAATATGTTGGGTATAACTAAGTTGTACATAACTCATACATTGAAAAACAGGTTCCTGAGAAATGCTTGAGTTTAACATTGATCACTTCTTGCACAAGAAGTCAATTTAAATTTAACAAAAGGAGTAGAACTTGTATTTTAATTTTTAGTCCACTGTCTCGCAGTAAAAACAGAAAAAAGTGTCTAGCAGGCATAAATATTAAAATACCATATTGAAAAAAATTAATAAATTATACTACCCTTTATTTGTTCTTGATAAAATATTTTATTTCTCAACAGGAAAGTACTCTAACAATGAGAGTAAAAGGTATTCGGTTTAAACCTTGTTTACTTGGAAGCAAAGAATTGTGCTTCGCTTGGCGTGAATTTTCCGACTTTCTCAGAGTAAATTTAACTGCAGGATCCCCTGCTAAATTACAATTTGTGGATTGGCCAGAGTTAGAAAAGGTGAGTTGAACAGTTTTGGTTTGGCAAAAAACAAGGGGTCGCTAGTCAGCAGGTCATTCATTTCCAGAGCTTTTTGGAGCACAGGATTCAAAGCTGAAAACCTTGACTTCTCAGTATTAATACTTCTAAAAATTATCAGAATATGACAGCTCTGGAGGCATTTTTTATTCTATACAGGACAACGTAACACAAGCAAATTTAAGAAAGTATTTTGCAATCTGTCTAATTATATAGACATGGTTTAAATGGGGCTGTAGCTGTGAACAATAACTATGTTAGTTTTTTAAAAGCGAACTTATTTTAGAGTAATCTAACTCGTGTGTGTGTTTACAACACTGTATTCTGTAATATCACTTAAACTGTTTATTCTGTCCCCTTTGCCCTTCTACAGATGATGTGTTTTTCTTTTCTTTGGTGCAGCAATTTTACTGTGGGCTGGATCCTGACACCAATCTTCCACTGCTCTTTGCCAAAGATACTGTCCTTAATGGTAGTACTAGTTGGCAGCTCATCTCTCCTTTATGTTATCGGGGCTTTTTTTGATATTTAGGGTGTAGGAAGGCAGTCCCAAATCTACTTAAGTTTACAAGTGTTTACAGTCAGAAAGTGGGGAAGGGAGTACAGTACTTATATCAAATGTAAAGGATGGAGATTTTTGGTACCATCTATTTATTTGATGGGGCTTTTTTTATTTTTCAGTGTTTACTTGGCTATTCAAATGATAGTGCTGAAGTTGCAGCAGAAAGCAAAATAGGGGAGTGGAAGCAGGTAAAAGAAAATTGGGTATCTGAGTAGAGAACAGAAATAAAGATTGGCATGTTGAGAAAATGGAGAAGGAAGTTATTGAAGAAAAAAGTGAAACAAAAGTTTCAGGGAGTATTATAACTTTTTACTGTCTAGAAGGCTGTCAAGGCATATCAGAAGATAAATTTTTAGGCCATGTGCTCCTACAACAAGGAAACTGTTTGGTAAGCCTCTTCAGAAGCACGTCCTTCCTTTTAGTCACACGAACACGAGTAACACATGCAATTCAATTCAAGTAGTGCATTTTATAAAGACAAGAGAATGTAAATGGGAAAACTCTAGAAATACCTTCCTGGAGTTTTACAGTTCTGTTATAGTCTAGCTGTTATGGGAGACAAATAGTATGGAAAAGGCAGACACTTGCTCTGGGGATTCCTGACCTGCCATGAATGTCTGATACACCTAGAACAGAATAGTATAATGCATTTGTATCTATTCCAGCCTGTTGCAGTGATTAATGGTAGAGAATTGCAGAAGCCCCTTATTGTTCAGCTGTGTGATCAGTGGGGAAATCCATCTCCTGAACCTAATGTCAAAATCAGCCTTATAAAGGGTAACAACTTAAAGGTAAGCATAGGCCTTTTTACGTGAACTTTGTTTAACACAAATTTTTGTTGTCAAGTCTACATTATCTTCTTCATTTTCAAGACATTTTTAGAAAAGTGAATAAAACATTGTAAGGGCACAAAAGAATAATTAATCTCATATAATAGTAGTGTCAACAAGTAATGTAAACAGTTCCCGGGACGGATTGCTCAGCTCCTTTTCATTTCATTCACAAATATAACAAAATTCCTATAGTACAGTGTCCAAGTGTAATTAGTATACATTCTGGATCTTCTACTGAACCTTCTTCCAAATTCTTCATGCACCCCACCCACCACTTTATCTGAGGTAAATTACTGAATAATAATGACAATGATTATATGGTCCAAACTGGCAACTAAATCATTTTTATCTGGTGGTTCTTTGATTGTGGTTCCTGAATGTATGACTTATGGTCTGTATGTAAAGCTAGTCAGCAGCTTTGCTCCCTACTTGATTATCCCTGTGAAAAAGCATTGGCAGTATAAACCAAATTAAAACAATGAGGATGCAAGTCTAACCCAAATTTAAATGATTACTCTCCTTTCCATGGGTGAGGTATGAGTGTCAGATGGTCTGCACATTGCTCTGTATGAAGAAAGGAGTTTGACAGAATACCCCATTCATTAAAATTTTTGTTCTTGTTATTAGAAAAAAAGAAAAGTCAAACTGTCAAATGTTCCTAACTGTTGGTGCAGAGACTGTTATATTGAATGTGTACATTATCAATACAGGATATATTCATCCACCTGTGGACATGATATTTTTTCATGCAGGACTGGTCTTGTTCCCTTTTTGTTCCTGCTTGTCAAGCATTTGCGTCCCTCAGTTCTCTTGGAACACACAGCAGCCAAGAACTTTCTTTTGCTCATCCCTCAAGAACTGTGCCACAGCCTCACCTTTCCCCCAGTTTAACTATGCTACTATTACTTATTTTTATTGTTGGGGTTTTTTTGTGAGGAGGGGGTGAGAAAATTTCTTGATGTCTTGAACATTTTTCTTCTGGCTCTTTTGAATCTCTTGCCATAGAAGTCTGCCTCATAGTTATGGATTATTTTTGTTTGCCCCAGCTACTGCCTTTATGATGGCAGCTGCAGCTCCTTGGGGCTTCTATTTATGTTGTTCTTGAGAGAACATACAACCTTGACAGTAACAGCGTGTGGTTGTGCTGCCTGATCAAAGAGATGTTGTGGTGGCATGCTGTGTCTTTTCAGATATTATGCCTTCCTCCAGGGAGGACCAACAGCATGTCTTAGAAAGTCTACAAGCTTTTTATACAAATGGGATGTGTCCAGGAGAAAGTGTTCTGAAAGCCAAGGTGGATCACCTTTATAATGTGTTTATTACAGTGCGCGCTCCCAGAACTTAAGACCGGCGTCATTTCTGAGAGTTACTTTCATACATTAGCAGAGCAACCAACTGCATAGTTGCTGAACAGACATTGGATCAGTATTCATGAGTATCTTGGAGAACCTCTTTAGAGAACTGTATTGCCTTGGCATTTCAAATAGGTTGTATGCACAGTCCCCCAAAGGAAATGAGAAGCTTCTGGGAACTGAAATTCTAAGATAAGCTGTCTGTCTATAATTCACATCCCATCCTCTTAAGTCTCTTAAGCCTGATATTCTGCAGTTGTAACATGCATTTCCAGTACTCCATTCTCTGTCTTACAGGTCCACAGCTAAGTGAGTATGGCTGAACAGAAACACTCTGAACTCTTATGTGCAGCTCAGTAGTGGAAATGCACAAAGCACTGGTTCTTGTAAAAATTAAAACTTTCCATTCTGTGGTGTACAGTAATTTCAAATACAGACTTATTTTGTTGAGTTGAATATACTCTTCAAAAGAGTTTATGAAACATCTGGCAATTCTCTTAGCATATCTTTACAATGCTGCCTTCCATTTGAACCATTAAGCACACATTTTTTGCCATTGCTTTTCTCTAGTGACATGGTAGGATAAATTCATGCTCCCATAGCTGATCCATTATGAATCAACTTCCACAATGTTTTTTCCTAAAGTGATTTCATTCTTTTAACCTACTGACATGAGATTTGGGAAAGAAAATCATTTTGGAAGAAGATTGCCCACTTCAAGTATTCCGAAAACATTGTTTTTATGTAAGTGGACACTAGACACTTAGTCTGAAATTTGTGCTGAAATAGCAAAGGGAAAGCAATTTAATGCCAAACACTATTCAGGTAATGACAAACATTTGCACCACATTGTTTGTGTTGTATCATCAGTGAAAAAGTTGATTTTCCTCGTTAGAGAGGAATTAATTAGAGAAGAACTCGGAACGTATCCATGGCTTCCTTTGCTGTTCTCCAAACTTTAAAGCTACTATCTGAGGTTTTTTTGATATGTTGACAAGATATTTCTTAGGTAAGGCTAAAGCAGCATGCACACAAATTTGCAGAATAGCTTCTGCTTACTTTAAGAGTGTATTAGTATTCTTTAAGATTCACACCTGTTTCTGTGAGATGATAGGCATTCTCTTATCTGCTACACTGGAGTCCATAGTTTCAAAAAGTTGTTGATAAGGAAAGTGCAGTGATGGCTTCTCTGCAATTTAATGTGGAAAAGCAAGTATGACTTAATGGTACTGCCAGTCATGAGATTTCACTTTCAGTGCCAGGGAAGTAAGTATGGCAAAGATGGGGTGCACGTAGAAAACACACTTTGAAGAACACTAGTGAGTTAAAGGGGAGTTATTTTCTAACAATGGCATTCAGCAAGAATTCCTTTAAGTCAATAGTGGAATTTCCATTGACTTCAAAGGACTTAGAATCAGACCTAATTAGTATGCTAGGTAAATAGGGGATGTATAACGGCATTTGTGCTACTATCCTAAAACAACACTGACAAGTAGTTATCCTCAGTAGTCTTTGATTAAATGCCATTTCTTATGGTATAGAGATTAGTTCTTGTTTGTCATTAAGTTTTGGTAAATAAGGTATTGTACTTCATCACTCGTCGTAACAGTTTTTGCTAGGTTGTGTGGCAGTCTTACATTTTTGGCAGTGGGACTAGAATGGGGGAAGGGGAAGAGACACACAGATGTTTTAGTTGTTTTTTACTCCAGTTATATCATTCTTTAATGTTTGCTACCTGGGAATCTCTGTGCAGACTGGAGGAACACTGTAAAAGGGAATAAATAGTTTGTAGAACATTTTAGAATCTGAAAATATACTCAGATTAACATGTGCTATGGATGACATTATAGCATCAGTAGCAATTAAAGAAATAACATTAATAAAAGAATTGAACATATTAATGAACAAAAATATCCTAGTTGAGATAAAGTGATTGTCTTTAAAAACTGCCAGAGAGAATTCTGAAACCTCTTAATATTGTATTCATAATAGTGTATCTTTCCTTAATTTAGAGTGCAAAAATACAAAGAAGCTATCGCTCAAATGGAAAGGCAGTATGCAGGCAAATGAGATATACATTTTATTCTAAGACTTGATACTACTTCTGTGTCATTGAAAGAATAAAAAATATTTTTTTTGACAGATTGTTCCTTCAAACCAGCAACTTAAAACAGATGAAAATGGTAGGGCTAACCTGGGAGTTATTAGTATTCATGCACCTAGGTAAGTAGTGAAACTATATGGAAAAAAAGTGAATTCTGAAATGTCGCTTGCTAGATGTATTTAAGCTGCGCATTTCATAAAGTACCTACCAAGAATTAATCTAGAGCTAAGGTCAAACATTTATTATTTATATGTCAGTGGAAGGCCAGATAGTGAGCTTTAAGAAATTAAGTGCTCAACTAAATAAAATTCAATAGCTGTTTCTTTTGGTCTTCCGAGAAGCTGCTGCTCTCATTTTCTGAATCCTGTTTTTTCTGGTCATGGTAAAACACAGCTTATAATTGTCAACCTGTACCTAGTGCAGATGGTGTCATAAACCACTTAAAATATTTGAAATGTACAGCCTTTGGGTGACCAGATCTCCAGACACTATGCTTTCAAATTAGGAACACATTTTAGGAGTGTTGAAACCCCACTTCTTCTGGGTGCTATCCATTGTTTTAAGGGATTAGCAAAGTGTCCAAAAGAATTTTAAATATACATATTTATTTTTTCTTATTTGCAATAGAACTAATGAAGTCTCATTTCCCTCAGATGTGTGTCCTGTGGCTCCCGTTTCTTCATGTCAGTCACACGGGTTCCCCTTACACTCACATGTCCTATCTGACTTTTCAAATTCATTATTTCTGTATCCTCCTCATGTTCACAGTTCTGCTACCCTATCCCTGAGCCTTTCTTGCAAGACTAGGTTGGCTTTAGGTAGCTTAGAAGCTAGCAATAAGTGCTTGTTCTTAAACTTCTGAAGTTTTTCATAGCAATTAATACTTTTGCATTCATATCTGCAGGATTTGACTCACAATATTATTTTGCATTTGGAAGAAAATCTATTTTAAATGCTATTGATGGTGCTTGGTGTATTTATAATGCCTGCATCTTGGTAGAAGGATAATGAATATCATTTATCAATATATTGCTGGAGGTTAGAAATAGGTGTGCTTAGTGTTAGTGGTAACATCATACTATTGATAGCATAATCAAAACTGGCTGGGGAGTACAGCCTCTATGCAGTTAAATATCATTCCCAGTTCTGTTTAAAATCTTAAATGTCAAGTTTTTAATACTGCAAAGAAAATGAGTTATTCTATAGCAATGAAGCCATTATATACTTGTAATGCACTTTGCTAGATGTGAGTTGTACGCAGATTTGCTCTTTGGAAATTGTCAAAGCAGAATGCTTCTCAGCTTTTTAATCAGCTGTGCTTGCTTTCCACCTCACTGTCTTCTGCACCTTAAAGCTGTAGTTGCTAGTGTCTTACAGACAGGCAATGAAACATGATCAAGCTAATGAAATATTAAAGCAAAATGCAATTTAATAAGGTAATATATTAAGGATATCTTAAACTTCTGATTTTACTTGTCTAACTTTGCATTAACACTTCCATTTATTTTCTTCCCTTTACTACTGATAACTTTTAGATAATTTTATTTTGTCATGCTTTCATGTACATGATTCTGACTTGAAGTCTGTTGAAAATTGTCTTTTCAGAAGAGATATTTTATAACAGTTTGTATGATTTCTGTGTATTTCAGGGGAGAGCACACTTTACAGCTCAAAGCCTTACACAACAAGACCACATTAGATTGTCCTATAATCACATTAAATGTCCTGCCTGATCCTGAGAAACCTGTCTGCTTGAATGTTAAATATGACAAAAATGCTTCTTTTCCAGCAGGAGGTACCTTCCCTGGTAAGTATAAGGATTCTTTGGTGGAAACCAATCACTCAAAAGCTTTGTAAACCTATGAAAAACTATTTTGATGATTCTCCTGGTATATTTTCTTACCTTTTTTTGTCTGTTTTGTCTCAGTTCTTTGTAACAGCGGTATCTGAGATGCCTCTCTTAATACTTGGAGAGAAAAGATACGTACATCATCTTTGGAAAGCATTTCAAAAGACCTGTTATTTATGTATTGCAAATTACTGGTTTTATCTGTCTATAAGTGGTAAAACTACAGAATCTCTTCTCTGTCCTTAGTGAAATACCATATTTCAGGTTTTGATCTTCCCAAAAGATGATCTGAGCTAGCTCATGCATGTTTTCCCTCACCTCATTTTCTGTGGAATATTAACAAAGGAGGTAGCTATGAAATTACAGGCCAACTGTGAGCCAAGAGGAACCAAAAAGTGATCAGAAGTATGCCAGGGACAGTACAAAATATTCTTCTCTCCTGCTGTGTTCTCTCACAAAAGGACAATCTTTGCTTTCTAACTAAGGCTGATAAGTCATAAAAGAAAAAACCCGTCTCTTGTTTTATATCTCAGTAGTATTCACAATAAGGAAAACAGATAAAGAAGAGCAAGTTATGACCATGAGGAAACATCTTTTGCTAAAAGCAAAACGGAATATGAAACCTCTGCTTTTTCCTGTAAGGACACTTTGGCATGAATAGGAGACCTATACCAACTAATTCCATTAATTTGGGAAATAAGTCTTGTTTATGATAACCATGGGAGATACTGGTTTTGAATTTGCCAGTGAAGTACACAAATTTACTAGCTGTTCTTCCAGAAGATTTCCCTGTTTAATTTGTAGTAACACATTTGCACTATGAAACCATGATACAAAGATACTCTTCAGAAAGCTGAAGTCCTATCTAAAGAAGTTAAATAGAAAGCAACTAGATTCTGTCACTTTCAATATAATACCATATTAAGGAAGGCAAAAAAAGAATTCAGTAACGATTTAGTGAAATTAAAAAACAAAAAACATGTGAGACTTGGGAAGCCTGCTGTATTTTGTCAGTGGCACCTGTAAAGGAGAGTAAGGTAGTTTCCAAACTATTTTTTTTTTCCATTTGATCCCATCCTTGGTTTAAAAAAAAAAAATAAAAAATTAAAAAATCACATTAGAATCTTCAGTAGATAACTTTTAGACCTATTTGATGAAGTAAATACTAACAAATTTCATATACTGAATGGTATTACCTTAAGAATTATAAATTAATTTAGGCATGAAATTGCTAAGTTACTAACTCTGATATGCTAATCCTATTTAATTTGGTCTTTATTTGAAAGGAATAAATTAAGGTGGCAAATCTGATGCAGTTTTCAAAAAGTTTCAGGAGAGGTAAAGGAAACTTTTGATCAGTAGATATGTTTTCAGTACTGGGCAGCTGTTGGAAGGAATATAAAGAATATAATTAAGTCGGTACATGGGTAGATGTAGAAATGGGAGCAGGCCGGGAACTACATGACTTTTGTACAGACAAGTGATGCCTTGCAAATGTGTTTGAAGGAGTTGACAACTGTGTGAATATGAGTGATCCTGCTGATATAGAGTACTTGGTTTCTTAGAGAGCTTTTGGCAAGTTCCTTAACCAAAGGCTCTTGAAGCTGTTACTTACACTGTCCTTCCTATACTTCAGTCTTTCCCTTGCCTTTAGGTGGACTTCAGGAGATAACATAGTAAATATGACATTAGATTTTGATATAAAATTAGATATTGAATTCCTTATTAACAACCTCATATTTAATTAACATCCTAATTATTGGATTTACTGGTGAATTCAGGTACACCTGAGGGCAGGCAATGTAATTTTGGAGGAAGTCATGCCTGAATTTTTCCTGCGCATCAAAGTGCAGTCCTTAAAGTGCAAAATTCAGTTCTACCTGAGCAGTGCAGCTTCAATTACATGAATGAAATCCCCCTGTAACCATAGTGTCAAAGTGCTTAGTTCACATTTTCAACTAGAAGGGTAGCTTTATTCTAGTTTAGATTCTATTTCTTTCCAATGTGTGGCTAATAGATGGGGGAAATGGTAGTGGTGTTGGTACAGTCTCATTACAACTACTGCACCTTTCTAGCCAGTAGTTCAATGGCTAAAGCATTTAGCCATTGAAGGAAGTGGGAGATCTGGATTTCCTGCCCTTGAAGGAAGGAATCAGCTACTTAACTAGCTAATGATTGTTCTTACCTGAGAGCAAGAAGAAGCCTGGCTTGCTATTTTGATAAGAATGATAATCAGGGAAAGGCAGACTTGAAATTTGAGGGGTTTTTTTAAAGCAGTCATTGGATAAAGTAGGTGGGGTTTGTTTTTTTTCTAAGGATTGTTACCTGGTCTAATTACAGGGCTAGGGAAAGAAGGTTTTCTGTATCTGGTTTTAAATAGTTTTGCTGTTTGGGTTCTGTTTGGGATGTAGGTTTTGTGTGTTTTATCTCTAGGTGTGAGGGAGACACAGAAATTCATGGAGTTTGATCTTAATTCTGAATAAAAAAATCATGAAAAAATGTTGTCTTTCATTCGACAGATTTTATGGTTAGTGTTCTTTCTGAAGATGACAACATTATTAAAAATATTAATCCAGCACGGATTTCTATGAAAATGTGGGAAGCACAGAGCAGTGGAACTAGGACACCAGTTGATGTAAGTCATCAAAATGCGTTTTCAAAATGAGTATCAAAATGCCAGCATAGGACAAATACATTTGTAGTAGAAACTTTGCTTCGTTTAACTTAGATCAATATCCTGATCTAGATTTTAAATAACAAGTATTACATATCAATCATATTTTTTTTATCAATATCTGTCCTGTTACAAGTTGTCAGACTGTTCAAATGTCAAGACTATAGTAGGGACAAAAATGCTACTGCTCTGCAGAAGTTAACTAATAGCAGGGAAACTATTCAAAGTTGCCACTCTGAATTTTGCAAAGACAAGAGTCCAAGAATTAAGAATATGAAACTAGCGTCTAAATAATAGGTGATCTCACTGAATTACTGTATGCTATCAGAACTGCAAATCATTAAGACTTGATAGCATATTACAAGTAAGGTACTTCAACTTTCAGTGTATTGCATTAAATTTTTTGCATCTTTTCAGGTTACAACATTTAGCTGTAGTAAAGTGAAGGATGACAAAGAAGATGGTTTCTTCTACTTCAGGTATAGCAGCATTTATTTTATAATTACTGGTGCAACTTACTGTGCAAAATACATAGTTTGAAATAGAAAAAAGAGTTTTAGGTGTTGATAATAACAATCTGTTATAGAATTAGTATGATAGAGTGCTACAAAATGGTAAAAGATATTAGCAAGATGCAATGAGCATGAGGATTGAATTCTTCCCTAGATACATTTGACATTTGTTTAATCTGAGAGTAGAGAAGAAGAGAGTCTAAGATAATATATTAGAATACATGGTGAGAAATACTAGCAGTGAAGGGACTACATCATCTGCTTGTCACTTGTCTGGTAACATTCCTTAATTCTTTCAATGTTACGTTCAACTGCTGTAGAATTGCAGGCTAGACAAAGTGGACTTATCTCTGATTTAATACCTTCTGTGGCTGTGTGTTAATCCTGAAGCATGACCTTGGCCCTGTCAGTTAAGTGGTCTTTCCTTGGGCTACTTATTCAGAGGTAGTGTCTTAGATGACAGGCAGCAGAACTAGAGCTCATCATAAGCTGATGCCTGACTGCCACATTCTTTCTACATCTATTCTTGGCAGGCGTGCTATGGGATCAGTTACATAGTTGTGGTACTGGCTGTTGATTCAAGCTCTTGCCTCATAGGAACAGACTTCCCTTCTGCTTTTAGAAAGTAGACTTTAGGATCACCTCAACGCAGCAGATACCACTGTTGCACAGCTGATCTGGTTCCTACATTAGAGGAACAGAGGCTGCTGCAGCTCAGCTATGTCAAGATTCCAGCAGCATCTGAGTGGCAGCATTTCAAGAGGTGATAGAAAGTTTCCTATCTTGCCTCTCAGCTGTAGCTCTCCTCCATTTCGAGGCACATAAGAGTTCAGGAAGCTAGGCATCCATTTTGTAATCCTTGGGAAATCTATGTGCTTTCAAGACCTTGATGTAGCATTAAGTCTTCAACACTTTTTTCCCTGGGGAGCTGAGGCTCAAATCCAGGGTTCTGACCCAGCTTGATATGCAATCCAAACATACCTCCATCTGTAAGTCCCTCTGTCACAGCCAGCCAAGAAACTATCCTATCTGGGAAGGCAGTTTATAGAACCCTTTTTATTCAGTCTTTTTAGCTTCTCAGATCGTGCACAGCAGCATAATGTATTTGTATATGAAGGCTTTTTCATTTAAGAGATTACAACTAATTCAGAAAGCTATTTAAGCATGGCTTTTTGTATCATTACCAAGATCTGTCTTTACCTTGAAGGCATTCGAGGTTCCAAAGCCTTCTATGGCTGAGTTTGGCAGCTACAGCAAAAGAAGGCTCCCAAATAAGGGTGCAATTTTGCTTCTAACAGAGCAGAGCCTTCTGTGTGGGTAGTCCAAGGTTATGGAATTAATTTCTCCAGAAGCAAAAGTTCTAATCAGACTTGCACTAAGTATGAGGTACATTTCTGTGGCCTTGATCATTCTGAGAAATTCTTAGTTATAGGTGTAGTTAAAACGTAAGAACTCCTAAAACATTATCAGAACAAGGCACTCTGCATCATGATTTGTACCTCCGAAAAATAAAACTAGAATGAATGTGCCAATGTGTAGTCATGCTAATAAATGTTTTCCTGTGAAAAGCACTATGGTGGTCAGTGTGATATAAAAACCTATATAGAGTTGAATATGGAATTATTAAAATCTTGACATTGGTACCTGTAGTTTACTAGTTGTCCACAAATGTCCAGAATTAAAACTCCCAACCTTATTGACAAATTTGAGAGAACAGATGGTCGAGACTACCCATTAACAGCCCTTGTAGGAAAGTACGTATTTACTCATTGCTACCAGTGTCTGTAGCATCACTGTCTAGCACCTGGTTTCTCTCAAGTTTTCCTGTCCTTGGCACAGCCACAGATGGTTTTCATCTATTTAACACCAAATCAGTAACATGGATGCTATTACACAGTCTTACAACTTCCATAGCAACTGTGCAATTTCTTCTTTTTCTAAAGCATATGTCTGGCTACATGGTGCTCAGCCACAAGATCCTTAGCAGATTATTTACAACTCAGTTTTTTAATGCATCCTGACAAGGCAGATGCTACTTTCAATCTTAAACCTAGATAAAGTGCAGAAAAGAAGGTAGAATTGTTCCTTCTTTATATGAAATACAATAAGGAAAAGTCATGGCCCATTCCAGAAATAGGTAAAGCTTTGGGATCTTGTTTATTACAAGTTAAGCATTCCAGGGAATCTTGCATCTTACTCCTTCCCAAACAAAATAAGAGGAAACAAATTGCTTAGTATTATTGACAGAATAGATAAAATGCTGTATGTTGAAAACAAAAATCTCATTAACCAATTCAAGAGTACTGCAAGTCATCCTCTCAGAGAAATGTCTCAATCTTGGTTAGAGACTGTTTGCATCTCCTCAAAAGTTTAGAGCATTTGTAAGTCACTGCTGTCCCTTGTTAAACACTGCTGCGGTCTTCTGGATGCTGTGTGGCCTTCCTTGCTAGGTGAAGTTCTGTTTATAGCAGCAGAAATGCAGGCGTCTGTCTTCCTTTCATATTTTTATGTTAGGGGTTCTTTGTCAGTAGTCTGCACTCTGGAACACTGTAAGGTAGAATGAGAACTCTTTTCTTTCTCACTATACTCAACCTTGTCCACTGGTCCAAATTGCCCAACTTTGTACACTTTATGAGTAAGAGATGGAATTAGCTACTCAGATCTTATGTAAGTTCAAGCCAAATGATTAAATTTTGAGAGAATTTTTTGGTTTTGCAGATCTAAACATCTCTATGCTCTGTCTCAGTAGCTTTGTGAAAATTCATTAAATGGGAAGTGCAGTGAGGTAGACTTGCAGATTTCTGAATAATAGGACCATGACAAACTTCCTGTCAGCTAGTAGAGACAAACCCTTGAAGGAGACTTTCCTTATCCAAGCTTCCAGAAGCCTTACTCTAGTTCTTGAGAAGCTTTCATGGCATTCTTGCTGAAGGAGGAGTGTTATGGAGGAGTACTAAAATACATTGTGCCTTAACAGGACTTTCTAACTAGTTTGGAGGAGTACTCAGAATTTGAATTGCTTGCATACTTACATACTTGTCACTTCAATATTGACTCGCTTTTGCTTGGTTTTTGTTCTTGATTTATTTAGGGATAAAGTGGTTCCAGAGAGAGTGGGCACTTACAGTATCCAGTTTACCTTTGCAATGGATAAGACAAATATGCTCAGCAGTGACCAGGTTTGAATCTATAATTAATTATATGTAGCCAAGAACATATAATACAGAATCATCTGGGAGAAATATTACAATACTTTGTAGATTCAGAATGCAAATACTTTCACTTCCAAGCTTTGCAAAAAAATTGATTTTTATTTTTGATAGTTACTGATTTCAAACTGTTGATTATCAAAATATGTTTTCACTAGCTTTTACAACTAAGCAGAAATTTTGTGGAATAACAGAGCTGCATAATTTGCAACCTAGTAGAACTGTTTTGTGATCATGCTAATTTATTTCAAGATTGTCAGTATATTTCATATGCATTTGTTCCAGTATTTTTTGAGCAACCCATGTGTGCAGGTGAATTGCAGTGAATTATATCAGTCTTTATTTTGTTTTGTTTTATTTTATTCTTCCTCCTTTTTCTGCTAGATTATAGTTGAAGTTGTACCTAATGACCCTGTACGCTTGTTACCTGATTCTTTACCAGCTACGCCAGCAGTTTCCAATGTTCGAACTCTTACTAGCCGTACACTGGTCAAGGATTTATACCTCCATGTAATGGTAACTATGCTTTAATACAAAATCTTAATTAGGAAAATATATAAGACTGCTAAAAATATGTTGAATTTTTCTGTAAGGTATTGCTGCTATCTCTTTGCAGATTAACTTCACAAAAAAGATGTAAGTCAGTGATTTCCAGTATATGACAGGTGCATCTTGTTTTATTTACATACAGATGACCAAAACTGAAACCTGCAGTCCTTGCTGCCAGGCATCTCAATTGAAACCCACTTCTTGTTGCCACAGGAAAAAAATGTTTCAAGAATAGATTCTAGTGGGAAAACACTTATATATACAGCAGATGTTTTGCTCCATGATTTTTCTTCCAGGAGATAGTTTCTTTGAGAAATCTTGTATTACAAAAAATAAGGTTTCCTGAACTTTGAAAGTTCACAGGGATACAGGGAGATCACGTGCCAGTTACTGCCATGGGCAAAACAGACTCAACTTGTGGAAAATTAATTTAATTTATTGCCAATTAAGATAGATTTGAGTAGTGAGAAACAAAAAAAGTAAAGCAACACCTTCTTCCCCACCCTTTCCCAGGCTCAAGTTTGCTCTGGACTCCTCTACTCTTCCCTGAGCAATGCAGGGAGCTGGGGAATGGGGGTCACGGTCAGTTCATAACAGCTCCTCTCTGCCGCTCCTTCCTCCTCACAGTTTCCCTGCTCTACTGTGGGTCCCTCCATGGGCTGCAGTCCTTCATGAAGTGCTCCAGTGTGAGCCCTCTCCACAGGCTGCAGTCCTTCAGGAAATACCCACCTGCTCTAGTGTGGGGTCCTCCACAGGCTGCCGTGTGAATATCTGCTCCACCGTGGTCCTTCATGGGCTGCAGGGAAATACCTGCTCTACTGTGGTCCCCCTACCGGCTGCAGGGGAATCTACTCTGGTGCCTGGAGGTGCACCTCCCCCCCTCCTCCTTCTCTCACCTTGGTGTTCCCTCTGCTGTATCACTTTTTTTTCCCCCCTTCTTCTCCTCTATGCATTTTTGCCCTTTCTTAAATATATTTTCCCAGAGGAACCACCATTTTGGCTTAGGGGCTTAGCCGTGCCCTGCGGTGCATTGGTTGGAGCCGGCTGGCACCGGCTGTGTTCAGCATGGGGCAGCCCTGGCCTCTCCTCACAGAGGCTGCCCCTGCAGCCCCCCCCACTGCCAGCACCTTGCCATGTAACCCCAAAGCAGTATATAAATGGATTACTTATTTCAGTTCATGTTCCAAACTAACTTTGTCTTTTTTACTTACAGGATGAATACAATAACCGCACTGGAATTGATCTAGTTGGCAGAATAATAGCAAAAATTAAAAGCCCCAGTGAAGATGACACAGAGATCCCACAGTTTCAGGGGAAAGTCAGTACAATTGAGTTTCCATTTGACAGAGGATCAGCTGAAATTGTAAGTGTGACTGAAACACGCAGTTAGCTCTGTGAGCAATGCATCTAATGAGGCCTGTTTTCCTACAGTTTCAAAGTTGATCTTGCACCTCATTGTGTTTTGTGGAGGTTTAGCATATATTTTAGTCTTTGCTTACAGATAAGTAGATAAATTAGTTTTTCTCTGTTCGGTTGCTGATTTTCAGAAAACCTGAAGGAAGGACATTCTTTAAACTGTTTATCTTTGCCAAGCAAGGGAGGTGTCGTGGTTAACCCCAGCAGGCAACCAAGCACCATGCAGCCGCTCACTCACCTCCCTCACAGTGGAATGGGGGAGAGACTCAGGAGGGTTAAAAGTGAGAAAACTCATGGGCTGAGATAAAGACAGTTTAATAGGTAAAGCAAAAGCCATGCACGCAAGCAAGGCAAAATAAGGAATTCATTCACCACTTCCCATCAGCAGGCAGGTGTTCTGCCATCTCCAGGAAAGCAGGGCCTCATCACATGTAACAGTTACTTGGGAAAACAAACGCCATCACTCTGAACGTCCCCCCCCTTCCTTCTTCTTCCCCCAGCTTTATACGCTGAGCCTGACATCATACAGTCTGTAGTATACCTTTGGTCAGTTGGGGTCAGCTGTCCCAGCTGTGTCCCCTCCCAACTGCTTGTGCACTCCCACCCTACTTGCTTGTGGGGTTGGGGTGACAAGCAGAAAAGGCCTTGACTCTGTGTCAGCACTGCTCAGCAGTAACTAAAACATCCCTGAATTACCAACACTGTTTTCAGCACAAATCCAAAACACAGCCCCAAACTAGCTGCTCTGAAGAAAATTAACTCTACCCCAGCCAAAACCAGCACAGGAGGTTTACAAGTACATTCAGTTAGGGACTGAGACATATAGGGGGATCCAGGATAAGTCTTTTCTTCATTTGAATTTCACATGTAAATAAAACTTCAGCAATTTGTAGTTAAACTTTTAATATTAGTGGCGTTTTGCATTTTTATTTATAATGCTAACTGGCTGTAATATCTTAAGATCATTTAGTCTGACCTCTTCATATATATATATATATAAAATTAGATTTTGCCAGATTCTCTTTACATTATGTCAAGCTAACTGGGTTTATATGTACTTTGCAAAAAGGCACCCTATCCTCCTTTGAAGAAGTAAAGATAAAACTACCACTTCTCTTTATGCTTTATTTCAGTCATTAGTGCCCTTGACTGTCAAAAATGCTTGCCTTAATTCAGTTTGAATCTCTGGCTGTAGCATCATGCATACCTCTGAAAGTACTGCATATTGTAGTCATGTCATCACTGTCACTTTTTCTTCAACAAATACAGATTGAATTATTAAAACCTGTGAGTTCCATTTGTAATAGTTGTTACAAAATATAATGTAAAAGACACAAGTTAAAACATGCACATGCACAAAACCAGAAACTGTTCAAAATACACCCAAAAAAACAGCTGAGTCTAGACCCACACATTTCCTCTGAGTGGAACGGTCACGGTCTCTCTCTTAAAAGTCTACAGAGAACTTCAGTCAACAGGACTATTCATGTGGTGAAATAGGTGTATATATACATGTTTTTTTTTTTTAAGTTGCTTAAGTATCATATAAGAATTGCAGAGCAAAAGTATACCCCCACTTCACTTGGTTCCTCTGTTTGTCACATGTTTTACCAGCCTGAAGTCTGTGGAAATCTTCAAACAGTTAGAAGGTGTACTGAAGGACGATCCAACTTTTTAAAGAAATTTTTTCAGCCACCTTTTCTAACTCGTTCATTGGAAGCAGCTTCCCAGCAGACCAGCTTCAGTCTGTGCCAGGTGGAGGCAGACACTGCCTTAGCAACAAATACAAAATCTCCCAATACATTTTGGAAGTCACCACAATAAAACCCCAGTAGAATCACTAAAATCTACAGAACCTACATACAAACTTCTTCATAATAGATTTTATTCAGTACATCAGCTGCTTTTATGGAACTACATAGATGAAACTTAATGACACAGCATAAATAAATTCTCTGTCAATAACAGTCAAGGATGGAAACCTCCAATTAATGTGGGCAAACATTTTTCACTGAACAATCTGACAAACGCTGGTCTGCTCTGATCTGTAAGGAAAAGTGACAAAATATGTATGAAAAACAGGTGTCAGATAAAATTAATACATTAATTGATTTATGGTGTACTCTGAGTTTCTCTTGTTGTGCAAGCATGTTTCAGGAGTAATGAATTAATTGGTTTGTGAACACATTTTTCTTGGGTAGGTAGGGTGGGAAAAAGACCGGTATAGCCACTGGTCTAATAACATAGCACTTTTCTCCACAGATCTGGCATTTACACCTATGGTATAGAAATTTGAACAGATGTTTAAAAGTTCATACTGTTGAGGGGAATAATAACCCCATAGAGTGGACTCTGACAGTTCAGATAAAATTACTGAATAATTTCTCAGACTCCTCACCGATGCAGAAATAACTGGTTTTTTACCTCCAAGTACTAGTAACCTGCCATTGAGACATTGTAACCTAAATACTCCAGTATTGCTTCAGTGACTAAGCTAACAACCTATGTAATGGGGGGGGGGGTGTGGGTGGGTAGGATGTTTGGGGGTTTTTTTGTTTGTCTTGTTTTGGATTTTTTTTTTTTGTAAACACATGCTTTTTCTTTCTACATATATATTCCTGGTTTCTTTGGGGGGGGCGTTCTGCTTTCTCATTACTGTGATCTGATGAGATCCTACTGCTTTTGACAGTAACTTGTGCTCCCTAGTCTTCCATCAGGAGTAATTCCATTTAAGTGAATCCCGTATCTCTTCCCCTCTTCAGGCATTTTTCAGTTGTCTAGTTTATACTGAGTTCTCTGACTTTAGACAACTCACAAAACTCATGTGGCAAGGATTTGTTGGTTGTGATGCAATGTACTTTTCATATGAAGACTAATAATGGGAAGGGGAGGGGATACACTAGTGTTTTTTCAAGTATCTTGAAATTGTTCCATCTTGTTTATAAATATAATTATGTTCAGTTAGCATCAGTTTAATGAAGCTGATAATCTGATGTGTTTACCCTTACACTGAGGTTCAAGAATACTAAACTTGTTTAACGAAGAAAAATGTTTAGATTTTTATTAGTATAAATTTTCTAAGGAAAAGATATTTCCACTACAGACTACTTCTCCTGATTAAATATGTAGCTACAATATTTTTGAAAGCCATGAAGACTATCTTTGAAGGTTATATATCTATCTCTTCTTTTAGGCCGCAGCCACCTCTCTTGATTTGGCCAGTTGAGTAGCAATTTCTACATGTTAAAGGTGGAAACAGTATGAGTTTTATTATAAGCATTATTCATTTTATGCATGATACCTTTCCCAAAGTAACAGCACATTTAGATATTACCTATACTAATTTTATTTCTGTTTACCATTCTTTATGGTTTTATAATATTTCCTGTGTTTGTAAAGAAAGGTGAAGGATTTAGTTTGTCTTTTCAATAAGGAATTGATAAGAAATGGGATGCTCATGTTAGTGTTTGGACATGTATTGTTCATTCATTTGGGACCTGCTGTCTAATTCCATGGTAACAGCAGTAACTTTAACTCAGCAATGGGAATAGTTTCTTTTTCCTTCTCCGTGCTTATGCATTGGGTCTTTGTTTTCAATGTTCCATTTGCATTTGTTCACATGCTGAATGAGGTAAATGCGAGGAAATCTTGCTTATGGGACAGTGCAGAGAATATTTTTTCTGAGCATATGTCTCTGAAATAGAATACATAGCCAAAAATAATAAGACTTTTTAAACAGGTAAAATGACAATCTTAATTCTTAAATAATAAAATAGTTACTGCTAAATCTTTGTATTTTACTTCTGTTTATTAGGTATAAAAGGCATTTCCAAGCCAATACTTAAAACTGTAGTGATATTGTATAGACATCATGTGTTAGGTAACTTAAGAGTTTTAGTATTTGAAGAATGTTTATTTTATTTTGTGTGTTACCTCAAGTGTGAACATAAACTTAGGTATGTTTGTTTGTTTGTTTTATTAGAATCTAGTGCTGGCTGAAAACAGCCCTGGAAGAGATAGCACTGAATATATTCTTGTATTTGAGCCAGATCTGCCAGCTTTGAAAAAACCTTTGGAACCATACTGTCTGTCATTTATGTTTTACAATGGTATGTTTCAATTACTCTAAAATGCTTGCTTTTACTTAGAACCAACTATTTTTAGGTCCGTAATACTTCTTCAGAACTGTGTAATAGCTTAATAGATTTTTGCTGATGTTTCAACCAACTAAGTATGTTACTGTATTTTCTTCTAAAAATATTTATTTCTATAGATTTCAAGAAGCAGCAACAGATGGCAACCCTTACAAGGGAGAGAGACCAATTATCTCAGTCCATAGGTGTTTACAGAAATTGGTTTGATACTACTAATCAGCTTGTAACTGAAATTAAATGTAAGTTCAATCAAATATGTAAATAAATTTCCTGTGAATTAGATTTTTTTCCTTTTTTTTACTTTTGAGAATATAGAGGGGGAGAAAAATTGGTACCGAAATCATGAGATGCAGTAATTAGAGGGGAGCAGACGGGAGTATATCTTTGCATTAGCAGGGAAGCATCTAGTTATTTAGACAGACCTACTTGTAAAGGGTCTTGATTTGAGGTAGAACATCTTATATCAGAATGGGTCAAAAGGAGGAATAAAACACTGAAGCTGGTGGTCTGATTCAGTTTTTCCATGACTGCCTTGTACTCCCATCTTTGCAATGGATGTGTGAACGCTCATCCATCTGGAAATTCAACAATTGCCTAAAAACAATTTTAGGGAATGAACTATAGATAAACCTCTTTCAAAACGTTAGTCTTACATTTTCAAAATGTTACTTTTTTGCCCCACATTTGACCCTATATACATTATTCAAAAGTATTGTGTAGCTATTAATTGTTTATGTTCTTCAGCAAATGTAATCCTTTATAAAGTCTAAAACAGCAGAGCATTGTGAGGGCAGTGATTTATGGGAATGGGAGAGATGAAGGAAATGTTTTCTTTGCATTATTTTTTTGTTTGAATCATCCTATCTGTTGATCAGAAGGTTTGTTTTAATAGATGCATTTTGAATTTTTATTTTAAGTAATCACTAAATGTAAATAAAGCATGCTGGAATTAGAAGATGGTGCTGTTTCTTGTAATTTTAGTACAAGGCTATGACTCTGTTACTTGCTTACTGCATGTTGTCATTATGCATGCAAATTCCTGAATTCCGGTGTGAAAGGCAAAAAGTTTTGTTTCCTATTTGCAGATTTTTGCACATCTCTAGAGTAAGTTAGAGCACAACATTATACTTCATGCTTCAATAACATTTCCAAATATAAACCTGTTTGAATAGAGTAGAAAGCAACTCATCTGTTTAATTTTTTTTTTCCCAAAATTGCTTCAGTTCAGATATGAGAGTTGTCCAGAAAGTGGTGTCCCATATAAGAGACAAAAGAGGGTAGTGCTAGCTACTACTCCTCCCTTCCTTCTTGCCATTTCACCTGTTAGAGAACCATTTGGAAAGACAATTGAGGATGAAAAGAGCTTACATCCTCAGACTGATCTAAGAACTGGCCCCATTGCTTCCTGAAGCTGAAGGAGATGGCAGCTGCTGAAGTTGCTTAGAAGCTGGACAAATCACAAGATCTTTGTGGACAAATTCTGATATTCTGTGCTGAAATTAAGAAGTAGATAGGATCAGCTGTGTGTGGCATAATTCTGAAAAGCTGTAAGAAATTCTGTAAGAAGTGTTCCATTGCTTTCTAATATTTCCTTACTCTTTGTTGATTTTATTGGTTTCAGGTCAGGTTAAAGAAGCTGAAACAAGAGAAACTCACCTGAAGAACGAACTGAGAAAACACCAAATTGAATTACCACAGACAAACACAGTATGGCTTATTTCTTACTAAACTCCATAACATCTTAAAAATAAATCTGATCTTAATATGAAATTGATATCATTATATAACATTATTGAATCACACTGGTATATACACAAGCACCTGTTACCAAAACCCTGAAAGTTTAAACCATGAGGAAAATTTGTGGATCAATACCAAACTTAAATTTTACTGCTCTACCAATATGACTGTCTCTTAAAGAAACTGCTAGAGGAATAAGAAAAACGTCTCATTTATATCCTGATCTTGGTTTTGCCTTTCTGCTAAGGTTACCAGTTGTGTTACTGGTACTGCTAGTTTTCATAATTGGTTTTTGCAGGCTGATCAATATACAATGGATGTATTCTGGCATAAGTAGACCAAAGGAAAATACTTCTTTTCAGAGAATTAGAGAATTTCATATGTTACTGCCAAAGCTGATGTAAAAAGAAGTTTGAAAGATTCAGGGCAATGTACCCCATCACTAATTTCCCATAAAGATCCAATTATATCTTAAAGAAACTCAAGGGACAGTTTTCAAACTACTAACATTTTGAAAAAAAAAATATGTAAACAATCAGTTATCTTTAGATCAAATAAAAACAAGTGTTACAGTCATTAATCACAAATCAATAGAATTAAATTATACACATTCTGCAATCATGATACCCAGGTTCCCCCTGCTGGCTGAATTTTTCAGGGCTGGATATAGTCCCTTTGTAAAATGGTTTCTTTTTGTACATTCGTGGTCGTCTCTTCCTGCTGATTTAAATTTTCTTCAGTTTTGGCTCTAATAAAGCTCCAGTAGCTCTTTGTGAAAAGCTTCCTGAAGTCTTTAAAAGAAAAAAGTAGTAATAAAAAAGTTCATAGTCACAACTGCAGTGTGCGTCCTTTTGCTCTCCTCTGAGATTATATGCAGTGGTCCCCTATATATTAAGAGTCTGTTTCAGATTATTGAATGTTTTTTATTAGGAACTTGACTGACAGCAGATAAAGTAACTACTTCTGCAGCTCAGCCCAATGGTGCATGCTTGCTAACTTTAAATTTTAATTCTCAGCTTCAGTATGTGGATTCTCTTATAAAACAAAAGATGTTGGATCAAGAAAGAGTAATGAAACAGCCAAGACGAACTTGTACCCTCCCAAACTATCCAAAAGGCAACCAGGATATTTTAGGCAAGGTGAGTTTTCTCTCAGAGCCTTCAAATGAGTTTTGTTGGTTCCAGGAAGTGGTAGTGATGGAAAATTAGTCAACTGAATATGCAAATAATTTTTGAGGAGTATTAAAAAAAAGATAGCATTCTCAACCCATCAGATGACCAGCTCTTCTAACAGAGCCATCAACAGGGGAATTAAATGTCTGGTTGAAGCTGCAGGATGATTGTAATTAGTATGAAAAGGAGAGGTGGTCTTGGCTTCTATTTTGACTATTCTAACTTCTGTGGTACAGATTGCACATTTAGCTCAAATTGAGGATAATGAAGCAGCAAAAGTTATCTCTTGGCATTTGGCAAGCGACATGGACTGTGTAGTCACACTGACTACTGAAGCTGCTCGTTCTATTTTTGATGAAACTCAAGGTCGACAACAAGTGTTACCCCTTGATTCTATTTACAAGAAGACACTCCCTGATTGGAACAGGTAGAGAAAAAACAAAGAAATTTCTGCATTTGTATTAAATACTTCTTCAACTTTTTTTTTCTAATTTGTATTTTAAACTTTACTCCTATTAAAGATTCAAAGCATAAAATTTCTGGCATCATAATTACAGCAACAGTAATGTCACTTGAAATGTTAGCTGAAATAATAGCCTTGTATCTTTAACTGCTGTGCTTTGTTCTTTATTTAATAGTGTGTTTCTGTTAAAAAGAGAAGACAAATCTCTTTTTTTTTTCCTTCATTCCTACATGTTTTCTAGAACAGGAACTTTTTTTAAATAATTCTAGTCCTTCAAATCAAATTCTAACTTTTTTTAAAAATTGAATTCCAAAGTACATTCCTTAAAATCATCTGTAGTAATAGAATGTCATTCTGCTGGTTTGGTTTCCTGGAAGATAAATGAAAATATAATAATTCTGTGCCTGAAAATAATTTGCTTATAAAGATGACTGCTAATATCATAAAGAATGACTTTTAGAAAACATATCGTGTGCAGATGTATTTATAAGGTCAAAAATCTCAGTTTTTATAAAATAGTGTATTAAAACTTGTCCGTAAAATCAGTCATATGAACTTGTTGGATATATGTCTTATTACAAATAAGTGTTTCAACAAAGCATCTTTAATATAACTGGGATTTCAGATAATGTTGGGATCACTTAGCACCTAATGTGGAAGTGTTAAGATGCATTCAATTCATTTTGACATTTCTGACTAGATTCTCAGAAGCAATAATGAAATAAGGACAAATTACTTTTTTCTCTTCTTTTCTTCTCCCTCACTCTTCCCTTTCTTTAACTAGGCCTTTGCCTCACTTAAGAAATGGAAAAATCTTCTTCAGACCTATTGGAAATCCTGTATTTGCCAGAGATCTGTTAGCATTTCCAGATAATGTAGAGCATTGTCAAACAGGTAAATGATATTAAAGAAATTGTTCGTAACTTCTTTCTTTTTAATAAATGAAATACAGAAACATCACAAACCATAATCCATTCAGTAATCTTCCTTGAGACATTTACAAATAGCAGTGTAGATTCCTCATGAGGTCTGCTGGTAAAAAGATGATGACATTAGCAAAGAAGAGTTGTGAAAATTTCAGCAATGACCACTGTCTTCTGCTAGTTGTTTTATTTTTATTTTCTCTACTGTATATACTAGAGGTTTTTTCTTTTTTAAATTGCTGCAGCATTATCTTACTCCCAAGCTCATGTAAGCAGAAACTGACAATCGTGATACTGGTTTTATATTTTCATATTGCATATGTTCCTGCTTTTGTTAGGCTGTTTTTTCCAGTCCACTGTAATGTGTAGATTAATGTACACTGAGACCAAACTGTACATGACTATGTATGTTATGCTTAAATAGTTACAGTGAGAATAAGCTTTCAATTTTTATGTATATTGCAGTTTAGGGAACCATCATCCTCTCACTCTTTCTAACAACTTAGCAGTACCTACCTTTTCCTACACTCTTTTTCTTAAATTAAGTAGACCTACTCCTTTATATGGAGAGTTGGGATCTGTAATTAGTTCAATAAGTTTTTTATTTTACTTCACAACTTCCCAGTATTGAAATAATCCTCTCTACTGTTAATAAAAAACAATTTTTAATCCACTTTATTTTCAGAAAGTTTGATATTGTAAAAGACTTTAACTATAAATTCTTCTTAGTGTCCCTTGGGGGAATTTGAAAACCACATTGCTTGACATACCTCATGCAAGGCTACATCAAGTTAGACTTTGTATAGAACAGTCTTTTATTAGCAGAAGAAGAGTCTTAAACTCAGTTGGATCATCAGCCTGTGAATGTTTTTTTTCTTTGATAACACACTGAATATTAAGAAACATTAAGAAACTAAGAACACAATTCAAGGAGGACTTAAAATTATCATTTATATAATTTCCTAAAACTTGGGATTTTATTATGTGTTTCTTCATAAATGTGCATGTAAGATATCAAGAGAGTACTTTGGTGGAAAAAACAGTCAATAATGCCATAAGGCAATTAAACATAGTAAATTTTTTTCTTTATGAAGTCTTAGATGAAAACAGAAGATTGCATATTTATCTCAATCTCAGAATAAAATTTCATTGAAAAAAGATCATGCACATGCTATTTCCCTTGCACTTATCTGAAAAGCTGTAATAATGATGCCTCAGAATTGATTTTTCAAAATTCAAGTTATTTTGTTGTGGAGAAATTTCATGGTTCAAAAAATTATATTTTTCAGTGTTTGGGATGCTCTTGGGTGACACTATCATTATAGATAACTTGGATGCTGCCAACCATTACAGAAAAGAGGTATGTTTCAATTATTCTTGATATTTTTTTAAAACAAATATTTTGCATAGCTACATATTTAATACATTACAAACTTAGAACGATTGCTAAGTTTAATGCTGCATTAGCTGTAAATGTGCTTACTGTCTGTAGGTCTTGATGCACTTAACAGTGAATGAAATCTTTATTATTGGCACTGACTTCATTCAACAAATTCCATGTGAATGTTGCCATGAAGCATGGGACCATGTTTTTAAAGATAAACATTTTTAATTTTGCTGTTAGTGTTAAATGCAAGTTCTTCAGTACTTTCCTAGTCCCAGTATGTATAATAAAACACAGGAGTGTGAGGCACATGATGAAATTTCAGATCCACTAAAACTACTAAAGTCTTGATGTGAAACTTACTAGACCTTTTTCTGACCCATTTTATTTAGGTTTAATGGGACACATTTTGGCAGGCAAGAGTCTCTGAGGAAGTCCTGACACTGGGCACTTTCTGTTTCAGCTTATGAGTTTGCTAGAATTGAAATAATGATTCAGCATAAGAATGTAGAACTGTATGATTAAATATTAAGCTCTTGGGGCCGGGCATTCTTTTTTTTCTTTTTTTTTTTCTTCCCCTCTCCAGAAATATAAGAAATTGTACTGCAGGGTTGTTCTTAAGAGAACAACAAGTTAATAAGGAACCTCTGGTGGCATCTAAAATTGGCTGCCTGTTTCATTCTTTCAGAGTCGGCACAGCATGGATTTCCTGCTCTATGCTCTGGGCCTGACCAGCTCTTTTGCTCTATGATTCCATTCCCTTTTTAATGGCTACCACTAGCTGGTAACCTGGGAACAAAGCCTGTCCTGAATGTTTCCAGAGTGTCTCAGAAATATGGATATACTCATAGTAAAAAACAGATGATTGATGTAAATATTTTAATTTTCATCATGTGTTATAACCGCTTCGGTGTCCATCAAGTGAACAAATAGCTACCATTTTCAACTGTGAAGACTGTGTGTGCTTCTTTCATCAAAAAGTATATATTTTTTACTGAAAAATCTAACAGAAGAGGCAGGAGAGTCAGGTCTTGGTTGTTAATCAGTGTCAGGAGACTGACCATCTGTGTCTGTTCAGGAAAAGGAGTTTGTATATGTGGTCATTTCTCAAAATGAGGTCTGGGTCATTTCACTTGGTTAGTCTGTCACCCCATTTTTTTCCAGTCACTCACCACATGTAAATTTTATCAACTTTCTGGAAGTTTTATTGAATATGTTATAAGAAATAAATCCCTTGGAATTTAGATGCTTTAAATCTTGTGCATTTCAAAAAAAAAAATAAAGCCATCTTCATGAACTAATTGAATAAGTGCTCACATTTTTTATCAACACTGATTTTTATTGCCATTACTTCATAGTGTATGTTGATAATTATCTTTTTCCCAGTATAGATCTAAATTCTGCCTCCAGAGTTCTGTTAAAATCTGAGGACACAAAAACCTCCAAAAAATCTAGTCTTCATAATTATCAACAGTACTGTTTAATATATGCATTCTATTACTTGTAAGCAGAAGTCATGAAATGTAAATAAGTTCTCATTAGAGAACAAGCTGTATCATAGTTGAAAAACACAAAGCTTCACAACAGCATTGCTAAAAACTTAGATTTTCCCTGGAGTTACTAATTTAGTATCACTTTTTATACCTGTGTAGGTTGTAAAAATTACACATTGCCCTACTTTGCTGACTAGGGAAGGAGACAGGATTCGCAGCAATGGAAAATTTGGAGGCCTTCAGAATAAAGCTCCTCCAATGGACAAACTCAGAGGAATGGTATTTGGAGCACCTATGCCAAAACTTTACTCTACTTACTCTGGACAGATAGGTGGGTTAATGAAGTCATGAAAATACAAAACTTCCAAAAATATATTGCTTGCCTATGTTTGTTATTCTTTTATGTAATATAAAAAGGAAAACTTCAATTTAGCATAAAATTATTTTAAGAAATATGGCCTGTACAATGTCCTATTTATGAATTTTCTTAAAAGCTGATAGCTATTAAATTTCCTGAAAGCAAAAATAATAATCATGAGATATTCCCCCTTTTTCTTAGTCTTATTAAAGCAAGAGTATAAGCAGTAGTAATCATTCAAACAGCAGGCATCCTTGAAAAACACGTTTCAGGTCGTCTTCCTTCAGAAACAGCATACATCAGTACACCAATTTAGAATGTCTTACTGTGCAAGTAAGCTCTATGAAGCAGTGATAGAAAAATTCCTGTTCTCATCAGTTATGCACAACATCTACATTATTTCCATAATAAGAAGATGCCTTATATTTCCTGCAGGATCACTTATATTTCATTACGTGCTTGGATTCTTCCTTTCAGAATAAAGGTTATAAATTAAGTTAAAAGATGGCACCTTCTGACACGTAACAGCTGACCTGACTGACTTGTAAAACATTGAAGTGTCTTATTCACAAATAAGATTGTTCTTAAATACTTAGTTTTCAAAAGAAAGGACATGAAGTTTTTCCATAACATTATACCTAGAAATGTGCAGTGGAAAGGGGGCGGGGGAATGATAGAGAGAACACATGTACTTATTGGAGTAGCCTTATATATGAGCAAACTACTTAACATTGACCAGTTGAGGGAGAAAAAAAGAGTAAAAAGATCTTTCCTAGGCATTTCAGTAAAAATATATTACATGTAGGAAAAACGTAGTAAGCATTTCAGCTACAGACTGAAATATGCTGGGTTTAGCACACTATATTTTTCTATCACCACATTTTCAATTGTTGAACTCAATTATTACCCAATGTGAATTAAATTGGAATTGTCTATAATTTAGTACAGGAACAATCATGGTAAATTGGGCATGTTTTAATTTCGCTTGGATAGTTACTAGACATTTAAGAAAAATAGTAGTGAAATTCCATATAAAGGACAGCACCTCTTTATGCAAGATTTGTTTTGAACTGAATTTCAGCCTTAACGTTAGTTCTGACTTGCTCTTCTACTATGTTTGTAGCATAAAAGGAAAGCAGCTACTTAAACTGTGATTACACTGACAATGTAAAATAAACCGTACTAAGAATTTACAGTGCCTTTTGTCAGTCTGCAGTAACTATCTGTGTGAATGCTTTCGCCCTGTGGCAAATGTAAGGTAATTTAGTGTTCAATTAAGCTTTGTGCAAGCTTCCTCATATTCACCACAAAGTAAAACGAATGAGCCTGGGCTAACATGCATGAACCTTTTCTTCATTCCTTGACATATTTATTCAATGCCTGGACAAAGAAAAATTCTTTGTCTCATATGTTAAGAGGAACAAAGTTTGTCAGCAAAATACACCCTTGTTTACCTGAGTCTACTGCTGTCTCCTTGTTTAAATTTCTGTAGGTGGGACAAAGTGAAACTCAGTAAATGTTCTCTTGTTCCACAAGGTGGACTAGAATTCAAGTCAATAATACAAGCTTCAGCTTTGCAGCACTAAAAGCAAAACATACTACAAGCACACTTAATGGCATCAAAGTTAGAGAATTCAGTCTGGAGCACACAAGTGACAAGATACGTAAAGAAATACCTGTTTGCCACATCATTTTCAGGGTTCACTGGTAATTTACTGTGATCTAAGATATGGGCTGAAAAAGAAAAGAGGAATCAAAATATTGGGTGTGATTATTTTTTTTCAGTCTGTCTTTACAGTCATTTTAAGAACAGCCACTGGTCCACTATAAATTTGAGTGGGTTTTTTTTAAGTAGTGCTTTTGAAAGATATATTTTCTTGTGAATCTTATACATTGTCTGGATTGTATTTGGTAGCCTTCTAAATCAAAATGACCACTTACTTACTGTTTTGTGTTTTATTATTTTACTCTTCAATTAGACCTTCTTCAGCAATACCGTGCAGCAGTGGTGAAACTTGAAAATGTGAATAAGGACCTTGATTTACATTTGCAGTCACTTAACACTCCAGAAATGCAGAAGAAAAAACAGGAACTTGCCGAACAAGAGAAAAGCCTCAAGCTAATAGAGCAAAAATTGGGTAGGTTATTGTATTATATTTTTGGTGTCCTAAAGGAGAACAACTGTTAACTGCATCCAGATGTATTCTACTCTTACAAACTAACAGGTTCAAACTATGAAGGAAGATTGTTAAAGTTAATTAAGAGCTTAGAGATGTCTCATTTTAGGGAAGGAATAGAAAAACTGTATGTAGTATGTGCTGTGGATATTGTCTAGACCAGCAGTGCCCTGTAATGTGTTCAGATAATAAAAATGTGGTCAGTTAGTGTCTTGTGAACATGAAACTATGTTCTCACTAATACGGGATTATATAACTATTAGTCTGGCTGGCCCAGTGGTAGAGAACATTGACATTCTTTCTGAAATGACTGCATAGTAAAGAGCTGAATTGCTTTTGCTAAGGAAACACAATCAAAACATTGTACTATAAAAAGAAACACCCCTAATCCTGCAAGGATAGTATTTCTTAGTTAGAAAAGGTTTTTTATGTCAATAACAAATAATTTATAATATTTCAAAATATATTTAAAAAAACAACATTTACTCTGTGACAACTATAAGTAAAGCAAATGTTTTTACCTGTCATCTTTGAACTCAGTTTCAGACATAAGATAACTGTAAAATTTATGGCATGTCTAAAGCCTTACTTCAAAGGTTTAACACTACTGTTACAGGGCCCATTTATAACCAGTAGGATTAGTATTTGTTTAAATTTGTTCTTACTTGCAACTTTTTCATAGGTATGACTCCATCAGATAAAGTCACTGAATCATTACTTCAGCCACATCATATGTTAGATATGTCTGATACCCCCATCCCTCCCAAAAGAATGCGAAGAGAAACAGTAAAAAAATTGTATAGGTAAGTCTATTCTGAATCTAGTCACTACTTTCCCATATCCTGAATTCAAAGCAAAAACTAGTTTGGTTTTTTACATGGGAGATTATTTTTTTTTAATTTGTATTTGGATACAATAACTAACAATGAGTAGAGTTTGCATAAGGCTGTTTTTCAAGGTAACTTTTATTTAAAGTTTCTGCTGTTATTTAAGCTTGATATAAAGATATGCTTGCTAATTCTAATTCTGTTTCTCTTTCTGAACTGATTGGTTGGCATCTTTGTGCATTCATGTTCCCCATATTTTCGGGTATATTCAGCTCTGCTACACCCCAGAAATATTTGAGATGGCTTGGTCTGTCAAGTCTTTTAAGGTTCAATGTCAAATACTGGGCAGATGAACAGAGAAAGAATTATTCTTACATAACTTTTTCTAAGTAACTGTCTGAGGTGAACCGGTGGTAAAGTATTTAACACAGTTACCTCTCTACCTGTGTATCTACTTCTACATTGCCTCAGTGGCTAATGAGCATTTGTACACACCTCTAAAAGAAAATCAGGGAAATCTGTAAGTCTGTATCTTTAAAATGACATGGAACTGACTTTTCCATTTCTTGTCTCTCTCCTCATGAGTGCATCATTGTCTTTGCTGAACTATGGTCATATTTTTGAGATTATTTAAATCTTATTCAGTTGTGTTCTCTAAATCTCAGAATGAGTTTTCACTGTATTACTATGTCTGTTTATATTTGTTGTTATTTTAATTTTCTTATCCACATGCATTCAAACTGTCTAATATTAGCCTGATGCTATTCCTTATTTTAACAAAATAATTACAGGAATTAGAAGCTGTGCACAAATATGGAGTTTATAATATTTATACTAGTGGGAGCTCTGTGCTTTTGCATCAATTATATCAAATATATATATAAATAAAAAAGACATATATAATACATATATATAGAAAAAAAGGCTTGGTTTATAAGCTACTGTGGTATGTTTTTGTTTAGCTCAGAAGAATGGATCTCCTCTCCCACAAAGAAGCAGCAGCAACAGCAACTGCTGCAAATATCCCCTTCAGAACTTAATGGGACTCCACGAAAGAGAAAGGCATAAGACTGATGAGACTTGCTGAAAATAGCTATGTATTGAAAATGTGAATACATTCAGTTAAAGGAAATATTCATGTTGTATTACCCATTACTATGAAGATTTTTATACTGATAGAAGATATAAATGTATTTCAGTTAGTAGTAACAAAAATTTAAGTATTTAACATTGATAGCCTAATTTTTGTATAGTTAATTTTCATTTCTAAAAGCTTTCAGAGTTTTTATGTTCATGTGTGAAAAAAGTTTAAAGTATATCCTTTTTTATTTATGAAAAAATTCAATCTTTTCAATAAAACTGCTTCAGTACAAAGCACTGCCAATATAATTGATTGTTATAATTAAGTCAATAGATTGTGCCATAAAATGAGATTTTAATTTTAAAAGCATCCCAGGCTGTCTTGGGGAAGAGAACTTTCTGGACTGCTCTTTTTGGATGTATGAGCTGTTGAGGTAGTATCAATTTAAAAGGGAGGGTTTGAGCAGTGATATACTGAGATCTAACCACAGCCGTTTGTAGAGCCTTTAGACAGTTAACAAGAAGTCAGTATCTAAGGCTGTGTCCAAGGTGTTGATGTGGGAATTCATATCTCCTTCAGACAGTGCCAGTGGAAAAAACAAAGTAGTAGCTTGTGAGTATGAAAAGTGTAACAGGTTTACTAGGAGGCTATTTTATGGATTGGGAGAGTGGTGAGTAGGGATACTTCATGGGTGCAAATGAGATACAATATTGTACTGACCACTTTTCAGCATCTGTATTACCACAACCCTCATAAAAAACTGTGTGTGTATGCAGTTTAAGAGTTGGAAATGGAGACTTAAGCTGAACATAAGAAAATCGTGTTGGGAAGCTGTAGATACCTGGACAGAATTTTACTTTATAAGGCTGTCTCCAGCTTTAAAAAACAAACAAACAAAAACATTCTGTTGGCTTCATAAATACCTAAAGAAAATTAAGTTTTCCATGGTTTATGAAACAGAGTCTTAAAATGCTAGAGAAAGTAGTCAACAGGTAAATGAGAAAAAAAAAAAAGAAGGGAGAGTCAAAGGTTACCTCTAGCGATCTGCATCAGAAGGATTTTAGTAATGTGCAGGGCAGAAGAGGACCAGGCATGATTAAAGATACAATTTCAGCCAGGATGAGAGTGAGCAGCTGGAAATACGATTGACTGGATGAAAAAGATAGGGCAAGAGTAGAAAGCTAAACTTGAGGCAGTATAAAAATATTAGTTGAAGCTATGTAAATAAAGAACATAGCAGGAGAAGGGGTTCAAGGATGTGGACATGTTGGTTCACACCAGCCTCAAAGAATTTCTGCTTTGGAGTGAAAGTTGCTATCAAATCTGCTGATTTATATGCACTCAGCAACATGCATTTTATATACGGCTTTTCTGAAAAGGGACTTTAAACTTAAAAAGACATGCTGGCATCCTGACAGAAGTTTCATGGCATCCTGCTAGAAGTTTCGGAATGCTGATCACTGGTGCACATCTCTATGACATTTCTAATAAAACTAAATTTCTCCAAATTAAGGAGAAATTAAGCAGTGCTTTCTGTGGTAGAAGGCTCTTCATAACCTCATGTCTTAAAGATAGTCTAAATTACTTTAGACATCAATTTGTCCTATTCTTAAAGAAAATAAATACATTCAAGTACAACATGTAACACCAGCCAAAAACTATGCTAGCCCTGCCTCAGCCCTTTTTCCTTTTTTTCAGCTCTAAGTTTAGACATCAAGACTTGAACCAGGCAGCCATAATGGGGTTTGCCACCTAAGAAATTGTCCCACTGCACCAAGTTACTCAGTACTTCTTTTAAATGCATTTATTTTAATTCTGACATCTGTCTAGCCTCAACCTCCAACCTCTGGATGGCCTTGAATCTTGTTTGTTTAAATACCTATTCCAGCAGAAATGTTTCCTTTTGAAATTCATCTCTTGCCTTCAGTGGTCAGTGTAGGCACTACCAGTGTCATGTGATGTATCTCCCTGCTGGAAGAAGCAAACAGGAAATTAAGGATGATTTCCAGAGTTGTGCAATAGCTATCAGAGATTTCGGGAAATTTCACCAGGGAATTTTCAGGATTTTTCAGCAGAGGGGTTGCAGGTGATTACAGTCCAAGTTACTGCTTTGCATAGCTGTTTAGGACAGCTGATTTGGTCCTGACAAAACATCCAAGCTCTGAAGGTAAGTGTCAGTTGTTTTTTTAGTTTACCCATTCTTTACTCTGTTACAGAGCAAACTAGGGACTAAAAACTAGGGTGTGTATGTTGTCTCACTGATTTCATGAGGGGCTGGTGTAGAGCAGTGCAGGAAAAGTGAGAGGGAGCGGTTCTGGCTGGGGCCTGGGCCAGCTCATGGGAACAAGGAGCTGGTTTCTGATGGAGGCTGGAAGCAGCTCCGGGTGGGGAAAGGCTGCTGCCCACTGCTGCACTGTGGGGAGAGGAGCTGGGTGGTGATGGGATGGAGGAGTGGGCTGCAGGCACACCAGGTCAGACCCTCACTGTACTGCAGCCAGTGGCAGCAGCCGCAGAGCAGGGCTGGCTGGGAATCCCCTGGGTTCTCTCTTGGCCGCGGGCACCTCTCCCAGCCCAGGGAGACAGGACTTCACCTTCTTCCTTTTTTTCCAGCAGAGACCCCCAGAGACACTGGCATGGTGCCACTGTCCCAGTGTGAGGTGGTGTCTGCAGTGGGCCTATCGCTGCATGCTGTCAGGAAGCTGAGTAGGAGGCCCAGTGCTGTGCCAGGTGACCCCACTCTACACAGCGGGCCCTGTACCCCCCACAGCAGTTTTCCCACTCAGAAGGTAGACAAGATTTCCCTCATCGAAAGACCTGAGACTTGCCCTTTCACCAGCTTGCGGCTTTTATTTCTCCCGGCCCCATCAGACCCCAATATCATCGTGTTGTATGCTGGGCTCATCAGCGAAGATGGAAATTAGAGCACCTGTCACGTCAACAAGGAAAGACAGGGGGCCACACCTCTATGGTGTAAGCTGCTGAGTTCTCTGGTAGGACAGGGAACCTCTGGCAAAAGTCTATCAAGAGGAAACCTAAAGTAAGTCCTGTGCCTGGGCTTGTGTCAGCAACTGTACTTACCTTCTTCCCAGTCTCCCTCCCTTCAGCAGAGGAGAAAACATCAATGGCAAGGCTTTTTTTTTTTCCTTCACCCACCTCTAAAGGACCATAGCTTGACTTGGTGCTTAAGCTCTGCTTCCCCTAGGCTAGTGTGTACTTCGTGCTTTCTGCTCTTCCTCTAGCAAGCAGGGATGCAGAGACTGCCTGTGTCAGGTGAGGGGTGATACCCCATGTAACCCAGTGATGTTGGTCAGTGACAAGTCCTTCCTTTCCAAACCACACTGCTGTGGTGTTACAGCCCCACCATCGGGAGCCCTGGCTCCACAACTCTACCATCCCAGTATCACCATCTTCTCCAGTACTTCTCTAGCCACATGTATCTCATCTGTGACTTCCTTCTGCCGCCTCCAGGGCCTCTCCGAGTCCCATTGTCCACCAGGGCTCCAGTTCAGGGAAAGAGCAGTGAGAGGGAAGTAGGAAAGGATGATGCCCACGGGGAGCAAAAGGAAGGCAGAGCAGTAAGCGAGGCAGAGAACCGCTGCAGGATGATGCTATACTATCACTACATCAGTAGCCTGGATGAAAAATGCACCCATTCCAAATGTCCATTGAGACACCCTGTGAGACTTGAGCAGTGTAATTACTGGATGTTTTGCTCTGAAGCCTCCAAAGTAGGTGCATATTTGATGAAGCTAGGTTTATATTGCTATTCTGAATGACATTTCAACTAAGCTGGTCAAGAGATTTGCAGTCAACATTGATGAATGGTCCATACTGTCAATTGCTCACAATAGGAAGACATGTAAGTTACTTGCTGCAATATGTTTTTTCAAGGATGCAGTGTCTACAGGTGCATTTTGCAGTTATTCCTCCATCCCTTTTGCTGCGTGTTTCTAGATAACTGGGATCCAGTAGTTCAGCTGGGGGAGAGGGGGAAGTGAAACAAACTCAGTTGTCCTTGGTGAATAAAGCACAACTGAAGTTATGAGCACTCAAGACAGGTCTAGTTCACTAAGGCATGTATGTTTTGTGACACAGGAATGGCAATCCTCCATAATATTTGAGAAGTCATGGCAGTCAGGTGAAGTCTCTGGTGATGGGAAAAAGGGAAATATTGCACCCATTTTTAAAAAGGGTAGAAAGGAGGACCCTGGGAACTACTGATAGGTCAGCCTCACCTCTATGCCTGGGAAGATCATGGAACAGATCCTCCTAGAAGCTATGCTAAGGCACATGGAGGACAGGGAGTTGATTCGAGACAGCCAGCATGGCTTCACCAAGGGCAAGTCCTGCTTGACCAACCTAGTGGCCTTCTATGGTGGAGTGCCTACATTAGTGGACAAGGGAACAGCTATGGATGTCATCTATCTGGACTTCTGTAAGGCCTTTGACACACAACATCCTTCTCTCTAAATTGGAGAGATATGGATTTGATGGATGGGCTGTTCAGTGGATGAGGAATGAATTGGATGGTCGCATCCAGAGGGTAGTGGTCAACAGCTCAGTGTCCAGACAGAGATGGGTGACAAGTGGTGTCCCTCAGGGGTCCGCATTGGGACAAGTACTGCTTAATATCTTCATCAATGACATAGTGGGATTGAGGGCACCCTCAGCAAGTCTGCTGATGACACCAAGCTGAGTGGTGCAGTTGACATGCCTGAGGGACAGGATGCCATCCCGAGGGACCTGGACAAGCTTGGGAAGTGGGCCAGTGTGAACCTCATGAGGTTCAACAAGGCCAAGTGCACGGTCCTGCACCTGGGTCATGGCAATCCCCAGTATCAGTACAGGCTGAGGGATGAAGGGATTGAGAGCAGCTCTGCAGAGAAGGACTTGGGGGTACTAGTGGATGAAAAGCTGGACATGAGCCGGCAACGTGCGCTCGCGGCCCAGAAAGTCAACCGTACCCTGGGCTGCATCCAAAGAAGCATGTCCAGCAGGTCGAGGGAGGTGATTCTGCCCCTCTGCTTGACTCTGGTGAGACCCCACCTGGAATGCTGCCTCCAGCTCTGGGGTCCTCAGCACAGGGAAGACATGAACCTGTTGGAGCAGGTTCAGAGGAGGGCCACAAAAATGATCAGAGGGATGGAGAACCTCTCCTATGAAGAATGGCTGAGAGAGTTGGGGTTGTTCAGCCTGGAGAGGAGAAGGCTCTGGGGAGACCTTACTGCAGCCTTTCAGTACCTAAAGGGGGCTAATAAGAAAGATGGGGACAAACTTTTTAGTAGGGTCTGTTGCAAAAGGACATGGGGTAATGGTTTTAACATAAAAGAGGGTAGATTTTGACTAGATAGAAGGAAGACATTTTCTATGATGAGGGTGGTTGGAACAGGTTGCCCAGAGAGGTGGTAGATGCCCCATCCCTGGGAACATTCAAGGAAAGTCAGGTTGGATGGGGCTCTGAGCAACCTCATCTAGTTGAAGATGTCCCTGCTTATTGCAGGGGGGTTGGACTAGATGACCTTTAAAGTTCCTGCTTCCAACCCAAACCATTCTATGATTCAAAGAACTCCATTTTACTTGACACTGCTCAGGCCTTTGAACATTCATTAAAAATTAATTGTTTGGGCAAATATCATCCCACTCCAGGAGTGAGTTTGCTTCAGACTTTCCATTCCTTCTTTTTGTTGTTAATCCTAACAGTCATTTTCTGCTGATACCTTCATCCTTCTTTATCACAGCTTGTATTTTCTGACTCCTCAAGTGTACTTCTCTTTTACTTTCTTTTTTTTCCATGTGATAGCAGCAAAGGAGTCACCGTTGTTTTTAATCTCTTTTCCTAGCCAGTGGAACAGGGGTTCTTAATCAAAGACTTTTATGATTATAGAATGTGGCCAGGGTTGTGGTGGTGTCATTTGATGAACATTTATGGACATTTAATAAAGCATTAGTAAGGAACTGTCATTAAAATGTTGTCTGTCTTCATGCATCAACATTTTTTCCCAATAAATTCTGCTCCCAAGTTTTTTTCATATTTAGGAAACAAAGCCGGTTAAGATTGCATTTCATTAGCACACACCAAGTGTAACTGTTTCCACTGAGGCGACCATCACAGAACAGATCTGCAGTCAACTCCTTTTCACCTGCCAAGATGCAGTCTAGCATAGGAGAAGCCCAAATTAGTTCTTTAAAAGTCTGTTTGCTTATCCTCTAGGAATAAACACATTTCACTGATGGTAACAGTAACAATATCTTTCAGTAAAAAGTAGCTATTAGCCTCCCTTTCTGCCTGTTGCTGGAAAGGGTGTATCCAGTGATGCTGACATTCCTGCCACACCATATCATCTCCCCAGGCTTCAGCAACAGGGATAATTTCTGTTTCATAAAAAAGTATAGACATGTGTATGTGCATACACACACAAACATATATATGTATATGCATACGTATAATTCCTCTACTATTCTATATTTCCATAAACAGGCTCTTCCAACACCCACTGTGACTATGGAAACATAAAATTGCACTGTGTTGTATTTTAGCTGCACAGATACTCTATCTACGCCTGTGCTGCATGTCTACTCTGCAATGAAATGGTTACAAGGAACAGAGCAGTCTCAGCTTTAGCAAACAAAACTTACATAAAAAATGTGTGCATGTAAACTAATTGAATGCAATTTTATTTTAAACCAACCTATATATAAAACTAAGGAAAATCTTCAGATATTAGAGGCAAACAACAAGCACCTTCAATTTGCAAATATATTAATTCCACAATTTTTACTGTATGTTTAATGTATGTTAATGGGTTCTGACAACTCTCACTAGTTATTATAGGACTGAGTGTTTATGAGGGCTCTAAAGAAGCCCCCACTCATTACTTTGTGGGTAATTATTTTATAGTATGCTGCAGCTAGTTGTTTACAACTACAATATTTAGGCCCTGTTTGTGTGCACACAATCAAGCGCACATGTAGTTTGCAGCAGAAACGGGCCACAAAGAATAGACCTTCCTTCAGTTTGCCAAAATTGAAAATATTTTACACCACGAGAACTCTTTGTTTCACAGTCTTACATAAGAACAAATGATGTAAGATTTTTTTTTCATCTAATAACATAGTCCAAGAATTTCTGCCTAAACTATATAATATTCACTCTTTTTAGCAAAGGAATGTTACATTCTAGTTGCTTGAAGGACATTTAGTGAACTCTCATTTCCTATCACCCACTCCCTCTTTATCCCTCATTCTATAATTGTGGCAAATCAACTAAACCATATCAGGCAAGAAGTACACAAATTGTTGCATTCAAGCCTTATTTCTAGAACAGGAAAATTACTTTATTTTCCCCCAGTGTACTTACAAGTTTGGAAGAATTAATTAACTGTGGGAACCCCTCATTCATCATTTTTCATAAAAAACTTGGTAGGTTAAAAAGTTACTCAATAAAACACTGTGCTATTGAATTAACAGTTGCTGATACTTTGTTTAATGGAAATGAGCCCAAAAAACTAAAAGTTAACTTTCTCCAGTAAACAGAAGACGAATATTTCATATTGCATACAGGTCCTGCTTTTAGCATGTAGTTATAACTAGATCAAAATATAGTAGAGAAATGAAATGGCAGTATCATAAAACTAGTACTTAATTAAAGACTGCCTCATAATAAACAGACAAGGTGGGCTGGCATGCTCCCACTTTGTCTTACTTTCAAGAACCTGTCTTTTTAACTCTAAGGATCTTTTAGCACGTATGTGTGCGTGTGTGCAGGTATAATACTGACCTAAATTAATGACTGCTGTGTTGGAAGATACAGATTGCAGGTCCAGCTCTGCTCAAGCTGGAAGAGCTGGTTGTGCAAGAGGAAGATTCATGACAGCCTGAGGAATGCAGTGAAAAGAATTCTTCTGAAACAATGGAGGAGGCCATTCTACAAGTTGCTCAAGAGCTTCTTTTCTTCAGCAGAGTCCTGGGGCAATTCTAGGACAGATGATGTCCTGTGAAAAGTGAGAAGGGATGGTTAGAAGTCCTCTTGATGTTAGGGACTTCTGGCAGAAGCAGTCATGAGAGTAGTTTTAGTAATGCATCCAGAGCCAACTCAGTGATGGGAAATCAAAGAGCTGCTGAAGTGGAAGCACACTGAAGACTGGTACACATGAGAGAAGCCTCACATGCTGAAACTGAGCCTGCTTCTCTTGCAAATGGTAATTTTGGCAGATAAATTGGCTACAGAGAGCTGGCTTCAGTATAGCAACTTTATCTTCCATCATCCATGCCTGAAATGACCTGAAGGTATACAACAAGGCTGGTTGAGTCAAAATGCTGCAACAGTGTAGTAAAAATGGGGATGGGTTAGATCAATTACTAAGTTATGGTGTGTTGCTGTTGTAGTGTGTTGTTAGACATGTGCAAGCTTGCAACTAATCATGTCCTTCATTGGCATTTTAACCACCGTTTTGAAGTTTGTAATTACATTCTGAGTGGAGAGCCTTCAGATGCCAAAGGCAGTTTATTGTTGTGCACAGCTTAAAAGGAAAAAAATGCCTCAAAGTGGGTGGTCAGGCCAAGACTGACTTACCCAGCTGGACTCTGGATGAAGATTTTATCTACCTCCAGAATTGAGCTCATCTGGGAGTCAGTGTCAGAGCATCCAACCTGTATGAGATTTGACTATTCTTGTCATCCTCCTTACTCTGCAAACTCTGTGAGGCCAGCAGGAGTGCTGGCAGAGGGCTGTGCTTGTCTCCCACTGCACAAAGCCAAAATGGTCTTTACTTTTTCCTCTTAACTGTTATTAAGAGTAAGCTTGTAATGCTGGTAGTCTCTCTCCTCTACCAAACTTTGCCATTCACATGTGCTAAGATACTTCAAATATAATAAAGAGCCCTCAGAAGTCTGAATGGAGGAGTGTGTGGCAGGGAAGGGAGAAGTGTGAAAGCGATGAAGAAGGCATAAGGAACGACACATCACTGGCTTTGAAATTTGGGTCTGAAGTTTCACATCTCCCAAAAGGAGACCTGACAGTTTGTTTGGCCTCTGTTGTTGGGACACTTCCAAGACTGAAGCAGCTTAGGGTTAGAGATGAACCAGCCATGGAGGCTACTGGCAGATGACTTCAAGAGCCCCCAAGAGACTCGTCTCTGAGGTAGGAGGTCCCTACAATTAGGTGCTGACAGCACAGAGAAGATGAGCAGAAAACCAGAAACTGCTGGAGTTCCTGAAAATAAAATCCCAGGTAAGTAAGTACGCAAGAAGTAACATAAAAGCTGAACTGAGAGATGGACACATCTATCAACATGAGAGCGCTACTGTGTTAGATTTATGGATAACCTCAACAGCGAGACTCCTAAAGCTTGTTTCTGTTTCCACATCAACAGGTAGGCATAGATTCAGGATTCTAGTGATTATACATTGCAAAACCTCTATGTAGTGGATTTGCAACTTATGCCGAATACTCTATCCCAAAAGCCTTTTTATGGGCCGCTTTTCCTCACAATTGTGATCACGTAACTTCCCTGGGTTGCTGAAAGGTCATGGAAACAGAATCAATTTTAAACAAGGTTTGGTGGTAAAATAGGCTAGTTTTCTTATGGGAAAGAAAACACTCTGATTTTTTTTAGATTTCTTATCTTCCTTGTGGGGGATCTTGTGGCTTCCAGAGCCATCTAATCCCCAGTTACTCAGCCACCCACTGAATCCCAGTGTGGGAACATGTGTTCTAGACTATGCAAGTCCGAGTCATTTTTTATGTTAACATTTCAGAAGTGTAAGCAGTATTTTCTAGAAAATTAAGTTAAGTGGGCTTGGAGAAAGAGAAATAATTATGAATATAAGCAGATATACTTCATGTGCTTTACATACAAAATGTCAGGTATTCTGGAGAAGAGTGGCTCCTTGTATATTGATACACTGATTTTTAAATCCCATAAATACATTTAAAATCTGAAGTGCTCTACTGCCTCTTATCTTAGAATGGTAATATATATGACTTCTGGTGTAAAGAAAGATTGGAAACATTATTTTGACCGAATGTGTTGAAGTGCAAATAACAAGTGAACTTTTGAACTCTTTTGCATTGTCTGAGGGTCTGGAGGGGGCTCTGCTAGGCATGGAGAAAGCAGAATGTGGATGCTTTTGTTAAATTTTTGGCAAATAGATTTATCTGGAATTAACATGGTTTATTCAGATCTGTTTATATTCAAACTTTTACACTCAGGATGCTACTAAGGAAATTCAAACCTCATTCATGCTTCATGATGTTGAATTAAATGGTATATTTTCACACTATTTTTTTCTTTTTGCTTTTCCAGATGGATCTTCTCAATAGCAGAACCATGTTTTCAAATGATCTGTCAGAATTGTTTCATATTTAGATCCTCTTGCACTCAGCAGATAAGAAAACTAGCATAGCTATAAAACAAAGGATATTTGCAATGTATTTGTTTTGGGGTCCAGGTTATCACTTCAGACTGGATTTCTCTTGAAGAAGCGTTAACCAGTTTCTCTTCTGGAAGTTTCCTGTATGTAAGAAAACAGCAGTGACCCTGTGTCAACTGCATGATAACATTATCAAAATAGAGGAATTTGGGGTCAAAGAGTTTGCTGCTTAGCTCTGTTGCCAAGACTGACTGTTCCAGATCCTTATAAAGACATTCTGACACATCTATGTAGTGTGTCAAGGACCTGATGATATGGAACATTTTCCACAGCACTACTTGAAATGTGAGCCCTTCCTCTGTTGAAAACTCTCCTGCATCTGCAGAGATTGCATGTGAAAAATCATAACGAAAAGTATGCCATCTTCCTGGGGGGTAAGAACTGGAAAGAAATCTGGGCTTTTTTTCCTGAGTTGGCAAAGCAGAAAGCAGTTCAGTGTTCTGCACTAAAATACAATTTTGCAAAACATTTACAATACAGTTAGAACTTTGAAAATCAGCAAGTTTATTAATTGTTACCTTGTTCTTTTGTTCTCAGCTTTCAGCATGTTTCTGAATTTCAAAATCGCAGCTATCACTTTTAAGTCTGCTCTGTCTATGGAACCAATTTGCCTTATTTTGCATGCACACTGACAGTATATCTCCCTTCACTCAGTCCAGCAGTGCTTCTGATTCCTGGGAAATAAGGAAATTTGTGAGAACATTCCTCAGGTTTTGGGCAGTGCCCATTATTGGTCTTGGAACACTTTGACAAAGCAACTACACAGAAAGAGAGATACAGAAGTAGTCAAATCCCATTAAAATTCACTTCGGTGAAAAATAAATAATGCCATCTCAGAATCCGTAACATTTAGAGCTTTCATCTGCATAATTTCCTCTGTCAGCTTACTTTTTAAAAAAATAACTGTTTTCTGATCCTCTGCATATATATGTTTAGCAAAGATTGAGGAAGATGTGCGAGTGGTAAATGTAAAATTCCACTCAAAAGGAAAAAGGAAAACCAGAGTCTTTAGGATGAAAAAAGAACTATCACATTATCTCTGCCAAAGGGTCCAAAAGGCTTTGAAGATGAAGTGCTGGATGTCACTTCACACAATTATTTTTTTTCTTTCCTGAACTTCAGGTTAAGTCTGCTGGTATAAATTCCTCCAGGATGGAAATTAAAGATGATTAAATAGGATTCATTCCTGTAGGCAGTGATGCAGTAGACTTCTGTGGGAGATGCTGGCTATTCTGTACTACTGAAAATCAAGCCATTGGATTTCCACCCTCAGAACACAATACGGTGGCTCTCTTTTGGTACCCATTTGTGTACATGGTGGTGATGACAAGTAGACTTGATCTGTTCATCATTGACTGTTATAGCTACAAAATCTGCCTGTTTTGGATGATCTAACTGTCATTTAGTAACCTGCACACAAAGTTAAGTTTTTAAAACCAAATGCTTTCTCCCTTTTTCTTTGGTTAAAATATCAGAAAGAGAACCAAAGTTCTAATAATTACTAGAGAGCAACTGCAGATGGGTCTTGTCTTTTTCAACAGTCTGGTCCTCACTATGCTGGATAAATGTCTTGACCAGAGGTAGAAGCCATCACTCATTTACATGTGTACAATTTTGAATGTTCCAAAAGTCTGTATTTTCAGCAGCAGCAGATCCATGCAGCCACATCAGATGCTAACACCTTAAAGCACAGACACAGGGGGCCAAAATTCAGGCTTCCCATCTGAAGTGGCTCCCAGGATCTACCAGCCAAGATGTACTCTGTACAAATTGATTCCCTGTATTGTACAATCAAATTCACTGTCTGGTAGGAAAAGCAAATAAAAATGGGTTTTGTTGGTATTTTGCCTAGTTTCACAGCAACTGCCTGCTTTTCTCAATACCCTGCAGACCAGTCTGCTAGTAGTCTAAGAACCACAAATGGATATATTGTGCATTATCAACAATCTCAGCTACAGCACCAACTGCACATGCACTGAGCAACTTTGTGCTTACTGCTTTTGCTCATTTTCACAGACCGCATATGCTTCATGCAGAGCATGGAACCTGCAGAGGCCCCTCGCCCTCAAAAGGCCCAAGCCAACCTCATCCTTAACAGCAGTGAGGTTTTGTTGTCAGTGTAATATCTTCTATAACTATTTTTTGCCAATTGCAAAACAGGACCAGACCCTAGAGACAGTCTGTAGAGAAGGATTGTTTTGTTTCCACCCCTGGATGTGTGTCCAACCTATGTTGCAATGTTTGGCTGTGGACTTTTGTCTTTTTCTCTCCCCCCCTCCCCCCCCTTTTTTTTTTTTTGCTAACTGCCTAAAACCAAAAGAGTATATCCATGCAAAGGATCGAGGCTTGAATTTTAAGCTGAGCTCCTCACACTTAGAATCACTAAAGCCTGGAAGCAATTAGGAAGCCTGAACACGCTCATCTCAGAAGAGTTTTGCAAGTCACCAAGAAATGAGTCAGGCATGAGTTGCTGTCTGCAGATTTAGGGGGCCGCTGAAATATAAATACCACAGACTGAATTAAGGGAAAAGAAGGGAAAGTGTCTTTTACTCTAAGTTACAGTACATACCTATGCTATAAGTTTCACACCAGTAACACAACCCAGTTAAATGACCTGTACCAGAGAAAGCTAACATGCAAGGAAAATGGAATGAACTAATTGAAAAGGAAGGCTGAACTGTAAGATAGAAGAGTGAAGTACTCTGATTCCATAATTGCATAGAGAACTTAATTAAAGTCTTTGTTGCGTTTTAATGTGCCACATAGCAAATAATGCTTTAAGATAATCTGCATTGCCAACTCCAGAACAGCAACTCCAGAGGACTGCTGAAAGTCAGAAGCAGTTGGATAAAGAGAGTGAGTTACTGCAAAACTCTAGCAATAAAAAAAATAATCAGGAGAATGGCTTAAAAGTCAGGATATTTAAAAAGTATAAAAGTCTTTGTACTTGCCTTTTTGTTTCTGACTCTGTAGGATGGTTTTGAGTCAGGTTTTCAAATTACTCTTTGAGAAGGAATGCCAGAACTAACTTTTTCTTGCAATACAATCTGAAGTGCTCAAATCACACTGGAATTCCAGGAACTGGAGCTTGAATGAAAAAGCAAAATGTATGAGATGCTGCAATACTAAAAAAACTGTAAAGACAAATGAAGCACAGTAGATGCAGAGATTATTTTTTCTGCCTCATTTTTTTAAAGAGAAGACTGATGTAACAAAATACATTCCATAATCTAACAATGATAAGACATTCCTCCTCCATCAGGATTTTACAGTTGTAACTTGTAAAGTCCATTGAACTGATCAGACCTCTCTAGGAATAAAGATCTTGGAAGTATTCCCACCTTTTCAGGGCAAAAAGGACAACTCATGCATATGAGGCAGTGAAGTTTTGACTGTCTCAGGATACTGTCAGTGAAGTGGCTGTTGTGAGTTATCTAAAACTAATCTAAACCTCTTCAATTAGACACAGTTGATGTTTCTAGACATTTGTCTTACTGTATATGCTCTGGATACAGATGTATTCTTCTGTGAAAGAGAACTGTCCCCATAATTCATGCTAATCTTCTGCAGTATACTATTTGCAGTGAAATTACAGTGTAATAATTTGCAGTGACTTCCTTGACCTCCAATTAGGAAACATCCTAATGTGCTTCAGAAAATTTATTTTCCCCTAGTGCAGTTTAAAAATATGTCTACAGCTACAGCCTCTGTGTTGTTATTTCTTTATTAATGACAAACTTCAAGGAAACAGTAGGAATGAGCTGGTGTGACTTATTAATTGAATGTTTGCCTTCAAGTGGCCTATTGTTGGTAACATCGGAAAACTGTTCAAACTGAATGTGTAGACTGACATGAAGTAAGGCAGCATCTCACAGCAGAGATTGTCCTGCTCCTCCACAATGAAATTTGGAAGGAGAGAAACGATAGCCGATATATTTCTAAACAGCAATGACAAATGTAAGCTTTTCATTTATTTCAGAAAGAGCCACACAATGTGAAAGAAAAAACCAAAACTCCCTACCCCTTCTCTGCTTCCTTCCCACTGTCTCCCCCTCCATCCCACCCTCAGCTGGCCTACAAGACTTAGCGTGCATGCTGTTATTACTGGAATACAGGGAATTTCACCTGGCACAGAGTTTAACCACTTCCCAGACTGAAATAGGCTATACCAGTTTATGCATGATAACCACAGCTGTATGTACAGATCTTTTTCTAGCTGTAACACTTTTAGTATAACTGAAGTGGCAAAACTCTCTGTAGAGACCAGGCCTTGGCACAAAGCTTGTGACTGCGTAACACTGAAGACAACAAAGCTCTGATTTTGTTCATATCCTCTAGCATCACTGACAGGTACCTATAAAACAACAGGATTCCTTCCTTAATCATTTCTCATCCTAGAACAGTAATGACCCCACCGTATTGTTCTGTAAATGGCTAAAGGGAATAGAAAGAAAAGCCTAACACCAACAGGCACAGAGAGTATTGATGCCTGACAGACTTCATCCTAAAGTTTGGGTTCAATTTTAACTGTCATAAAAAAGTATTTTAAATAACACTCTACAAGCCTGAAATTCTGTGCTCCTAAAAGTAAAAGTGAATGCTGTAAATAATGCCAGATGCCCTGAATTGAGTCCATGACTGAGTTCATTCTTGAACACATGCTGCTATACATAAATTCTTCATATCTTATGGTCTCCTAAGTAAATTCTGAAACCATGAGTTCATTTTACTGCATGCAATCTTGTTGTTCAGTGGAAGTATTACAGTCATTTGATCCACCGTTTTTTGGTCCACCACACAGGAAACACACCAGCAACATTCAACATTTTAACTTCTTCTCCCTCAATCATCATTCTTGTAGTGGTTGCTCTTCCAAAACGATATAAAAGACACACCCTCTTTGGCAATGGATATTTCCTTTTAACAATAAAAGACAAATTAAAGAGGATACAAGTTGGTGGCTGATCAAGAACGCTCATCCGTACAGCCTGCAGCAGGAACGGTGCTGAAGTGTAGGACGTGTCTGAATGAATCAGAGGAAATGGTGTCACCAGGAGGTTTTGATCTCAGGTGGGAAAAAGGAAATTCAAGACTGAGCTGTACTTCTCTCACAGATAACTTACAGATACTACCGAAATCTCTGAGATGTTCTAAAATGTAAGTATTTATCAATATTAATAAATACTTAGCTAAAGGATATTATGATGCAGAATGGAAATGTCAGTTGTTAGATATGAAACAGTTTAAATACATATTTAGGTATTCCTTACTTTCTACTAATTGCAATTAACTACATGGCTATTGCTTGTTAGGAGCCATGTATTTAAACTGACCTACCCACCTCTCCCAGTACTGGAAAGAAACAATCAACAAGGCCATCCTATGTGGAAAACACTTCTATACTTCCCCGATCTCCATGAACTTTGCTGCCCAAGTCCTAGAATGCTTTAAGCCAGCATGTCTGAACAAAAGAATATTTGGTTTTGTTTAATTAAACTATTGATTTTTGCCTGAGATTTTCAAAAGAAGGTGACAGAGTGAGGTACACAATGCACTTAGATGGTGTCCAGTGATGTTACCCAGAAGAGGTTTGACTAAAACAAATCTTGGGTGCTTAAGCTCCAGTTTTCAAAGAGATGCAGGCTGTTAACTCCCATCAAAACTGGTGGGAGTGAAGTACTTACCTGATTTAAGGATGTTGCCCTTGGCTCATTTAGAGTGCTTAACTGATCAGACTAGAGCACTGCTATCACCAGTTTATTTAATTGCAGCCCTGAGAAATTCAATACAAATGGTTTGCGTAGTCTGATTAACACACAATTAGACACACAATTAGGACACAATGCAAAACATTTCTTGAGAATAATTTCTTGACAATAATTTCTAGAATAATCTCTAGAATAAACACAGATAATTTTTTGGTAAACTCGGTGAATAAAATAAGATACAAACTTTCCTTTTTTCCAGTTTAATATGCTTCTTGGTATATTTGTCTTTGCAACCCCACATCCCTTCAGAAGGGATTTAGAAATCATAGAATCATAGAATCGTTTAGGTTGGAAAAGACCTTCAAGATCATCAAGTCTAACTGTCAACCCAACACCACCATGCCCACTAAACCATGTCCTGAAGTGCCACATCTACGTGTTTTTTTGAACACCTCCAGGGATGGTGACTCCACCACTTCCCTGGGCAGCCTGTTCCAATGCCTGACAACCCTTTCAGTAAAGAAATTTTTTCTAATATCCCATCTAAACCTCCCTGGTGCAACTTGAGGCCATTTCCTCTCGTCCTATCGCTTGTTACTTGGGAGAAGAGACCAGCACCCACCTCACTACAACCGCCCTTCAGGTAGTTGTACAGAGCAATAAGGTCTCCCCTCAGCCTCCTTTTCTCCAGACTAAACAGCCCCAGTTCCCTCAGCCACTCCTCATAAGACTTGTGCTCCAGGCCCCTCACCAGCTTTGTTGCCCTTCTCTGGACACGCTACAGCACCTCAGCGTCTTTCCTGCAGTGAGGGGCCCAAAACTGAACACAGTACTCGAGGTGCGGCCTCACCAGTGCCGAGTACAGGGGGACAATCACCTCCCTGCTCCTGCTGGCCACACTATTTCTGATACAGGCCAGGATGCTGTTGGCCTTCTTGCCCACCTGGGCACACTGCTGGCTCATATTCAGCTGGCGGTCAACCAGCCTCCACAGGTCTTTTTCTGGTGGGCAGCTTTCCAGTCACTCTTCCCCAAGCCTGTAGCGCTGCGTGGGGTTGCTGTGACCCAAGTGCAGGACCCAGCACTTGGCCTTGTTGAACCTCATACAATTGGCCTCAGCTCATCAATCCAGCCTGCCCAGATCCCTCTGTAGAGCCTTCCTACCCTTGAGCAGATCAACCCTCCCTCCCAACTTGGGGTCATCTTCAGCAGTGAAACATTTACAGCCAGGCTCTCCCCAACATACAGGGGGAGCCAGAGGAAGAACAAACACTTTCCCCCCAGCTGCAACTACTAGAAATTCATGTCAGAGTACATGAAGTACAAGAAAGTACAATACAATAAGGCAGATGTGTGAAGAATGATGTTTCACAGGATGTGAACATGTATGAGAGCAAGATGCTGCCCATCCTTACACCACAGAGCTCACTACCTCTTTCCACACCTTGCTTCCAATGCCTTTTTGTGCCTTATCCCCAGTTACACTCTTGTGCAGCCTCTTACATTTTACTTCATTTTCTTCCTTCTTTTGTTTAACTTCCCATTTTTAAAAATTGCCACCTCTTTTGAAACTCTTGAATGATAAAAAAAAATCAAAAGCAACTGCAAAAAGTGATCAGATAGTTTCCTTTGCATTTCACATTATAACAAAATAAGATGTCACAATACAATAGTGGAGCTTACAGCTGTGCTGAGACACAGGCAGTGTATCATTTGCTGCCGGAGTCTGATTTGACTGTAAACTCTTTTGGGTAGAAGCTACATGTTCATTTTTATGAATTGGACTGTGATAGACTTACCATTATGTAGGAAGTCCTGCTCCTTTAGTAGGTCTGTGCAAATAAAAGTATTATAGTCTCATCCTGTATTTGTAGAAGGATGCAAATGTCCTTCCACACAAAAGCAACTTTGGGGACTGAGTAGGGGGAGAAAAGTGCCTTTGGGGAAGTGTAAAGACAGTGATCTGCTAAAAGGAACTCTCCTCCCCGCTTCCTCCCCATAGTTTCGCATTTCTGGTGAGCAGTCTCACTGGCTGCAGGCACCAGGGCCTGGAGTTGTTATTTCATTTTGTTCACCAGAAGCTGCAGTCAGAGGTTTTGCGTTGTAGTTTTTGAGATTTAGGACAGCCACACAACATCATCATCCAGTGAAAATATAAGATTGGAGAAGGCAGATGAAAAAAGAGATTTTAGTTTTCTTCTTGTCTTTTATTTGGGTTTTTGCATCTGCAAGCTGCTGTAACCTTAACAAGAATTTACAGGACAAATAATGAGCAGCACCTTCTACCAGGGAGAAACCAGAGAAGCTGAAGAAATTTGCTCAGTGTCCAAATGGCTGAATTAGAAAAATGAACTAGCCTATATAAATCCTCTTCTAAAAACACGGTGTGACTGCAAAGAAGCATGAAATACTTGCAGCCATGGTCTTTACCTAATGAGGTCTTATATCCGTGGCATTTTTGTGTTTAGTTAGCTCACTTCGAAACACAAAATTTCTTTAAGAACCCTAAATCTTCTTTACTGTGTGCAAGTTGAACAGAAGGTGAATTTAACCTTCCTTTTGAATGCAAAATAGATAAGAATCAGAAGAAATGTACAGAAGGCTTCCTTAAAACTGTTACCGAAATCCAGAATAAAACTCCTTAACACCAATGTGAAGTTAAGAAGCAGGCACTTTGTTTATTGCAGCGCTGGGGACATGGGGGATCTCTCCTCCAAAGGTGTGTCCCACTTAGTATCAAAATCCATCAGTTTTTATAGACTTTTTCTGTCAGGTTATTGTTACATAAGCTCTTTACATAAAAATGCATATTATGCTCATTCTTAAATTTAACCTTTATAATGATTGGTCCTTTGATTATATAATCTTATCAATATTCTTATTTAAAAACAATCATTGGTCAGTTACACTTAGCCCTACTGATTGGAATCTTCAATACTCAAATCAAGATGGGAAGGATAAGGGGGTCTCCAAGCAGCAAACTGGTGTCCATGACAGTTTCCTTAGTTTTTTGAAACAAAACATAGAAAGACCAGTAACTTCATGGTGAGGTTTCTATGGTTAGCTATTTCAAACTTTAACAATATTATGGTTCCTATAGTCACACGTAACACAGTTCCTAAAGTTTCTATGGCTACATTTCAAACTTAACAATCCTATACATTATGCTTCAAAATTTTACTCCTTAATCAAACCTAACTCTTCTATGTGATTAAATTTTGATTTCTTTACCAGAATATTTGCAACAAAACTAGCAGTCATTTTTTTGATTGGGAAATAATTAGGCCAGGAGTTTTTTCCAAGGAAGCAAGAACAATGTTGTGAATTACAGTATTAGGTCTTATCGACACCAAGAATTTCCATCTCTTGTTTTCAGGAAGAGCTTCTTATTTTTATTTTAAGTGGACTTACTGCATTTTTAATCAATTCCTTTAAATAAAACAACATCTATTATGCCTAAACTGAGATTATAATGTCTGCATAGAAACTCACACCTGTTGTGGTTAAACTCATGTAACTTTCTGGCTTAGTTAAAACACCAGGAGCTTCAGCAAAAGACTGGATAAACAGATAAACAAGGAATTAAATCTTCAGAATAAAGTCATTTTCTATCAGCAACAATGTAATTGTTTAAAAAGCTGTTGACAGCTTTATCCCAAACACTGTAAAGTCATGTGCCACTCCCTTTCTCTCCTTTCCAGCTCATCTTTAAAAAATCCTGAAAGCTGAAATCTGACACATTCAATCAGAGAGTGGCAGATTAAGAAGGGCAGTGCATACCGTAAAACTCTGGAAGCTGCCCTGTATTGGAGGTAAGGACTGCACAATAATTAATGCCCTCAGTTTTATTTTTTATTCTGAAATATTGCATTACTATCAGAGGTGATATATCAAAACCAATATGACAATTCTTGATTTCATAACAAGCAAGATTGGAGGAAACTCTTTACAGCAAGGGTAAACACTGCATACAGTTTCAGACTCGGTCTTTAAGTATGTTTCAGCAATTTGCCTTCAGATTTTTTGAAAGGTCTCTGCACAGGTAGCAGACGTAGCTTTATATGAACCAACTTTGTCCTACTGTATGTGCAGGTTAGAGCAGTAGTTAAACCAAAGATAAGCAGACACAAAAGAAACCTCTTCCCCATACCTCCTCTACCCTCCCACCTCTAACCCATCTGCCAAGAAATGCTGATCTCCTCTGATCTTCTTTCCAGTACTCTTTAACTTCTTCCACCTTTGTGCATGTGTCAGCCAGCCTCGGGCTCTTCACCAAAAGATCTTGCGGAGCATTAAAATGTTTTCTTCTGATTGTCATCCTATACTCTGATGTCTTCTCTCTGCACAGGCTCCAGACTTGCTGTGCTCAGAAATCCATAGTAACAGTGTATGGTATGTCATTCAGTCCTCTCACATTATATAGTAAGAAAGTAATATGAGAGAGCGCTTATCTTTCCTATGGAAGCAGTGTAGACCTCAACCACTATTTCTTCAGTTGTCATGACTATTCAGTACAAAGTAGACAGGACGTTCGACAAGTGCGGCATACTTGTGGTTTACAATGCCCCAACACTCAAGCAGATCACTCTTCCTGGCGGAGAATAATGTATATTGATCTCTGCTGTGCTGCCTTGAAGCCTTCAGCAGATTGTAATAGTGTGCTCAGATAGCTGTTCCTAGGGACTAGCCTTTGTTTATTTTGTTCTCTAGCCAAAACCATAACTATGACAATAAAGAGCACCAGTTTTAATACAAACAATGCATGCCACAACTGGGCAATGTTTGGGCTGTTTGTAATACACTGATTTGGTTTTCTGTTTAAATAAGTAAACTTACCACAAAGTTTCCTCAAAAAGAAAATAACACCAAGGAAGAAAGGTTGGAATTGCCAGGTTGCCCACCCATGCACTGAAACATACCCGAGCCTGTTCCACAGAGCTCATAGAACACACCGTCAGTGCCTAGATAGGCAAATATGGCAATTCAGCTAGGTGAAGATGTGGCCTGAGCACTAGTCAGGACCACGTGGGCTATTTCTCTGCATGCTCCAAAGCTGCTAGAGTGGATGTCCACTACAGACCTTTTTTGTGGAATTAACAAAATCTTTATAGTTGCGTAACTGTTATGGCCCTCCAAGGTGTCTCTCCATTAAAAAGAAAACCAAAATCTTCTACTCTCCCTCCTCTCCTTTGGTTGTTTATGCACCCCTGCCTAGGGCTTGGATTTTTTTCTTTAAGTTAACATGTTTATAAATAGTAATTTTATTAACATCTGTTATTTACTTTTCATTTGGTCATTAATTTTCATTAAACACTCACAGCTAAATATGTGTCTGGCTGACTTCAGTGAGGTGATTACACATAAAAATTTCAAAATTGAAACCTGAGTCTTGCAGTGGGGGAATAATTTTTGAGAAGATATTGCAAAAAAAGCTCATGATCTCATCTGAGAGGGGAGAAGTTGGAGGACACCAATCCTAGACTTGAATTAGAAATGTTAATGTTAATATTAATGCTAAGATGACTATGTAGCAACATATACATCAGGCCAAATGAACAGGACAAAGCTGTATCACGTCTCTGCAAAACAGTATTCAATCTCCTCTTTCCCCATGGAGTGCTTTTCCTGGTATATCCAAACCAGCATGCGTCATACACCTCAATCCAAGCCTTCCTCTGTTAGCTTGGAGTTTCCTACAGCTTCCTTTCAAACTTTTCTTTTTTCCCCAATACCAGTTGCATCCTTCCAGAGGGACACTGTGACCTGTTTTGACTCATGGATGGATTTAATACAGCGCCAAATTTAAAGTCAGACTATGCACAGCTGTAGCTGGATTCTTGCATCTGATAGCCAGGTGAGAAATACCTGAAAGACCTTCTGTGCCACAGACAGTATTACTAGACAAAAGAGCTTTTTTATTAAAGAGAAGTGTCAAGGGAGTACAAACGCCTTTCTAAAAACCACTCACATCAGTTTATTTTGGCAATTTTTTGAGGTGGTGAACCTGAAGAAAATGAACCCAGAATTCACAAAACAATTTATTGCTGAAATCTACAGAAAGAGCTGATACATAAGAGAGGAAAACTGCACGGAGAACACCATTTCCTCTCCAGGTACCACACCATTAAAGGCACATTTCTCTTCTGGAATTCTGCAGTAAATACTCTGATGATGTTTTTGCTATTTATTCTGCCCACCCACTCCATGCACCTTTCTCTCTCTGGCAGACCCTTGCATGTGGCCCTGGTTGTTTCCAGTGCGGTTGATCTTGGTGCTGAAAACACAGCCAGACTGCTTAGTAAAGAAACAAGAACTTTAAAACAATTTAAAAGGATTTATGGACTCAGGTCTGTGATCTCCATCTCCCAAGGACATGTGTACTGACCTCAACAGTCATCAAAGCCCTCCTAGTGCACTTGCAGACTCTACGCTCCATTTGGAGGGAGAGGTGGAGGGATGCTTTCCATGTACTGTAAGAACCATCTGTCTTGGGATTTCTGTGAATTTTAGAGATGAGAGGATATAGCACAGAAAAATACAGTGTGAGCATTGCTGTCTTCTTGAGAGCACAATTAACTTTCATACTTACACTCTGAAATAAAACTCGTTACACCCCTAGAAAAAATGCAGCCATGAGCAGAGCTTGGACCACATGTTCAGTGTGCACCTGAGCTGAAGACTTTCCTGGCAAAGCACAATTTCTGCACTGGTTGTTGTTGAATCAGCTGATATCATAGGCCCAGTGTGAATATCAGAGGAGTTGAGGTCAACCGTATGCATCTGCCCAAATTCATCCATTTCTATTCAGCTCAATACTTCTCAGCACAAGTCATCCTCTGCTGTTACTCCTTACTGAGCCATCACGCAGCCACGCATAAAACTTCCCTCCCTGCAACAGTGCTTGCATTCAAATTCCCACAGAGCTCTGGTTTCAGCGAGGAGAAGTGAATGGTCCTGCAGGATTTTGTTCTTCATTGTTATAGTTTATTTTAAATGAATCAAACTCAAAAATACACTGTGTTTTGCAGTGGAAGAAGTCTCATATACCCTTTTAAAGTAATGGCAGCAAAAACTATCAAAGTCCTGTTTCATAATATTTACAAAGTAGATGATCCAGACAGTAAAGGCACAACTCCTGCATATCAGAAATCAGGAGAGAGGCTTTCTTGCACAGTTCTTGAGTGAACAAACATTCACAGAATCCTGAAGTTACAGGCAACTCCTGACTTATCATCTGCTATCTCCATAGGGTAAGCAAAGGCTGTAACAACTCTCCTAATAGTGCCCCATGTTATGTTTGATCACAGAATCAAGTCTGTGGTTCACAGGTTAGATGGGTGCCCTCATGGTAAATCAGGTAACATCTGCTTTATATCCCTTCTCCAAAGTATAAGCTCAATGTTTTGCGTATGGAAACATACTGTTGCTTCATGCTCATTTTGTTTAAATCAGCCTATTAATTTTTGTACTATGCAGTCATTCTCAAGGCGAGCATGACCTCAGTCTTTCATTATTCACTGACTCCCTTTGCGGGACAACGTACAGCTCTTCCATGTTGCTCCTCACTTTTGGAAAAGGACCAACTTCATGAGTTCCTTGACTGGATGAAGAGGGGAAAAAGGAAGAGCGAGCCTTCCTTCTTCATTGCTTTTTAGGGACTGAACTGTAGTCTTGCTTTCTTCAGGCTGGAGAAACTCCAAATAATTTCTGCTGGCACAAATAATGATGCCTGAATGGCATACTCTTGCAAATGTAAACAGTGGCACAGCAAATTCTTTAACCTTTGCCTGAAGCATAATTTCTTAGAAAGTGAGGTGCTACCCTCTCCAAAGCAGCTGCAGAGCATTAGGAGGGTGCCATTTTTTCAAGTGAAATGGGACAGATTGAAGTAACAGTAATAATCTCATATTTTCCCATTGCTACTTATCACCCGTGCAGTGTTCCTATGCATCTGTAACAGGACACATTTCTCTTGGGGGCAGAAAGCTTTAGTGTACTTCTCCAGTGAAACAGTTACTAAAAAGCAGTCTGAAAGCATAATTTTGACCTCAGCATTTAAAGCTTATTTCCCTGTCAGACTCGGAGGCCGAGTGAAGTCGTTGGGCGAGACCGACTGTAAGACTGGCAGATGAAACCTGCCTGTTTCAGCAGGTTGGGGCAGACAATGAGGTCCAGGTTCAGCTCAGGCAGGCCACTGCCTATAGCAGAAGAAAGGGCCTGGCCCTGCTGCCTGCTTTGCCTGCATGTGAGACCTAGAAAGCCTGAGCAGCTGCTGTGGCCATGGGGGGCCTAGGAGTGTGTGGGCAGGGTTGGGGCTGGTCAGGCTCAGCTGCAGCAGCAGGCAGGGCTCCCAAATCTCAGTCCCGACCTCTTCTCCACCCAAGCACCGCTCTCTCCCTTCCCTTCCTTCCCTCTGGTGGGAGCAGCCTGCCCTGGCCCAGCCTCAATGCTTTATTCAGTTTTGCCTGAATCCTAAGCAATCGCTTCAAAAGAGCTGGAGCTGAGGAGGACAGAGGGGCCTCCCTGTGGTCTAGACCGTGGTGGGACCCATTGCAGATGGCCTTGGACAGGCAGGTCACCCACTCAAGGTGCCCAAGTTAGATTTTAATGCCTGAGTGAATTTGAATGCCCATTGTTCTCTCTGCCCAGTGAACGGTCCTCCTTATGAATATTGGCCTACTGTACCTCCCTTGCAGAGGCAGTCACCAGCAGGCATGCCAGGCCCAAGGGCTGGAATGAGCCGTTGGGCTGCGCAAGGGAATGCAGACCATGTCAAGGCAGTGGTGTCGAGTGGGACCACAGGGCCACTGCATGGCAGCAAGCCCCCCAAAACCTCCCTCACACACACCAAGAGTCCACCCAGCCTGCGCCCACTCCACTTGAAGGCGAACCCAGTGCCCTACTTGCCCGTGGTTTGGGGGCTGCCCTATGCCCCAAGACCCCGGGCCCCCGGGGAAGGCACGGACCCGTGCCTGCCCCGCTCGTCCCTGGGGGCCCGACCCTCTCCCCCCAGCAGCTTTCCAGTGGGAAAAACAGGCTTGGGGGCGGCCGCCGGCCAGCTCGGGCAGGGGACGGGGAGCGCGGGCTGCGTCCGAGGCGCCCGCTCATGGCGACCGGGCGCCATGTGGGGCCGGCGGCTGCCCCTCCGCCTGCGCGCAGCGCCGCTCCTCCTCGGCCGTGGGGGCGAGAGCGGGGCGGGGGGCCGGGGCCGGCCGGGCGGGGGTGGAGGGGAGCGGCGCCTCGGCCAGAGGGGGGGTGCGGAGCCGCCGTGGAGGGCGGAAACGGGGTGGGGGGGATTTGCGTCAGTGAGGGAGCTGGGAGCGGGCGAGGGCGGGCGGGACAGACGGATGGACAGAGGGAGCCCGCGGAGAGGCACCGGTCCTCCCGGCTCGCCCGCCGCCGCTGCCCGTCGCCCCATGGAGCTGTGCCCGGGATCCGCGGCGCCCTCGGGCTGGGCGCTGCCCCTCCTCCTCGCCCTGGGCGCCGGCCTCAGCCACGCCACCCCGCACCTGCGGTACACCCGACCGGGCTCCCGCAGCAAGTGAGTACCGCCCGCCCTGGAGGGGGCCGCGGGAGCCGCTGCCGGCGGCGGGGCGAGCCGGGGCGGGCGGGCGAGCTGGGGCGGCGTGTGGGGCCCCTCATGCCGCTGCCCGTCCCTGACGGCCGTTGTCTTTCCCCCCCCAGGAACTGGTGCGCCTACATAGTGAACAGGAACGTGAGCTGCTCGGTGCTGGACGGGACGGAGAGCTACATCCAGACCCAGTACAAGTGCGCCTGGAATCAGTTCCCCTGCCAGCCCACCCCGGTGTAAGTAGCCGAGGAGGCGACCTCGGGAGGGAGAGCGCTTGGCCACCCGCTGCCAAGCCCCGACGGCGAAGCGGCCGCTGCGCTCGGGCCGTTCCCGGCACCCCGAAAAGCATACAGCCTCCTGGTCCCTTGCATGCCCCGAACAAAGCGCGCTCTCTTATTACAAACATAAGGCTGCCGGAGCTAATTAAAGCCAGATTGAGCGCATTGCCGGTCCTTACAGTCAGTCCGCTGCGCACAGCTGAAAGGGAGCTGTACTGGCACACCTCCTCACGCCACGCTGCCCTGCGCGGTGGGGCTGGCAGGGAGGCTGCCTTCCGTGGGCGGCGGGAACGCCAGCACCTGCTGGGAGTGCACCTAGGCGCCCTGCTCCAGGTTTGCCAGGGTACAGCCGCGCTCAAAACCGGTTTTGTGGTTGCTGTGTGTTGCTGGATCGGTGCATAACAGCGAGGGAGAGCCAGGAATGTGAGCCAGTGCATTTGCAATCTGTGTATCCCTGTCAGTTGTCCAACGAGGAGAGCAGCCAGGGCAGAGATTTTTACAGGGCGTAATACAAATTTACTTGTTTGATTTCAAGCTTCATGGTATTGAGTGTGACCCTGTGGTAGTCTGTAGCGCGACCACCTACAGCACTGTGTGCTGTAGCAAGGCTGTGTAAGCCCGCAGGTACAGCAGGAGTCAGGGCACAGCTGTATCTCACTTCTGGCTAATCTCAGGGAAATTGCCTTTCCTCAGTTTCCCACTTGAAAAGCAGTAATATTTACACACTTCTCTTTGAAAGCTGTAGGTGGTAAGCACCCTGTGAAACCATTTCACCTCCCCCAGAAGTCAGTGGAAGGACACCCATAGGTTTTGGTGGGATTAGGCTCAGAGTTGGGCTGAGGTGGTGGTGAGGATTCTTTTACAACAAAGAATAGGTTTTATTTTGACATGAAACAGTGAGGATAAGACTGATACTGCTAGGTCCTGGATGCTACTGAAAAAAGACTGTGGACGTTGATGATGCTGCAGCCCTGGGGCCTGTGACAATAGGTGTTGGGTGTTTGGCATTCAAATGCACTGTTTTCTGTTTGTTTGGATTGTTATTTTTGTTAAAAAACCAGCTTTTTCTCTATTGGAATATATAAACACTGGAATTTGAGGGAAATAACAAAGTCAGCAGGCAGCCGAGTTAACACCATCTTGTGTAAGTTCCCTTGTTTCTTTTTGGAGTGTTGAACTGGCCATTTTGGACTTCTGACTGAGCTTATGGGCTGTGTAATAGGGTGTGCCCTCTGTCGCGTGCAGTCTCTGTAGTGGAGCTGCGGAGGAGTGAGTAGTGGTTGAAACTGAGCTCTTTGAACACATAAATCACTAAGTATTAAGATAAGGAATATCAGAGGCAGTAAATTAGGATTTTCTTGGACTATCTGCTAGTAGGTAATGAAGAAAGCGCAAAGGCATTGCTTCTAGCTCAGGAAATTGCTGAACTGAGAACTGCTTGAGCGGGTGAGATCTTTGGCAGGAGTCAGAAGGGGAAGCCCAGCTTGAGCCAGGGGCTGGACTGGATGACCTCAGAAGTCCCATCCCTTCCAGATTACTCTGTGGTTCTGTGAAATGGCATTGTCTGTCCTTGTGCTTCTAAACATCTTGAGTTGGCTGCTGTCAGAGAGAGAATATGGGGCTAAACAGACATTTGGTCTCGCCTGCTGTGGCCAATCTCATGGGGGTTTTTTGTTCTTTTGAGAATGGAATTAGATACTTACCATAAGCTTTTGTTTCCTCAATTTGACTTCCTTTGGTGAACATCACTTATTTTCTTCATAACCGTAATGGCACCTGCAAAATAATTCCTTATTCTTAACATAAAATATTTTAAGTACCTATCACAGCACCAGCTGATTAACAATGAAAGCAGCTGGAATAGCAAAATCTTGAAATTTTATTGTGTTAAAAACTCTCTGTTTATAGGCTGTGGCTTTTATTTTTCTTTCTGTTGCTGGTATGCATATTCTCTTAGTGGCAGAGTAGGAAGGGAACTAATCCAAAGCCTTTGAAATACATGGTTCAAATCCTGCAAACCCCTAACTTCATTCCTGTGAAAAGTAGGAGTAGTGGTCTGAATAACAAAAAGTGTTTATATATGTTTGTTAGCTAATGTTGACAAAAATAGGACAGGAAAGAACTACAAAAGTAACAAAGAAATTACTGTGAGGACTTTTCTGAAATTACTCTTTTTTCCTTTACACACTTACGTAGAGAAGTTAAAAATGAACTAAATAGCAGATATTCATCAGAATAAACTACAGCCCCTGTTTAGTCTCCTTGTGATACCCATGGTTCATCTAAGAGCTCATTCTGTTGCAGACAGTAGGGACAGTGAGATCCAAATCAAAGAGTTTGTTAACTATATCATAGATGTATGGGTTTTATTAGTACTTAAGTACTATTGGGGCTTTTTATCAGTCAGTGGATTTACTGTTGATTTAAATTACTTTAAGACTAGGTTTAAAGAGCCCTTCTAGTGTTTAGGTACAGTCTAGGTTATGTGTAACAATTACTTAAATGAAAAAGCTCACTGCATTTTATATGGGAGCATTTCGCTGCCTTAAACACACAGGGTTCTCCTGAATTCCACGTTCTTCACACACAAGAGAGTGTGTATTGCAGATAGGGATTATAGTCAGCACTGATTTATTTTTTATTTTTTTAGAAATAGAAAGCTCTGGTTATTAAGCCTAAAAATCATATGCGTGCATGAACCCTTTTTATCTACCCTTTAGGCCCATTAAAATATCATTTGTCTGAAGAAAATCCCCACTGTTGGAATGACTGCACGTCTAGGAGTGTTAACTGTAATTTCAGTTTGGCTACAGGGTTTATTTCTTGAAATGTTAAGTTGAAATTCAGGAAATTATTACACTTCATTGTTTAACTGTTTTATAGGTGTTTGGGCTCAATAGTGGATTTCCTCACTGAAAAGTTAGTGAATGCTTTGGCTGATTAAGGTGTCAAGGATAAATATTAGTTGAAGTGTGGCTGCTTAAGAGATAGGAAGAGAGGGAGTAGAAAGAAAAAGCAGAAGGGCCCTTTGAAGTATGTTCCCTTTGAAGTATGGGGGGCTCCTGATTTATTTTTCTTAAAACTGACTAGCAAAGGAGAGAACAACTTTGTTATTAGTGGGACATTGGACTGAAAGGCAATTATACAAAAATATTAGTGTTTTTACCCACTAAAAAGAACTCGTATGTTTTGAAATCTAATATTGCTTCACAAATAACTGACTCCTCCCCACTTCTTTTGTTGTGAATTTCCTTTCCTAGCTTTCTTATGAATGGTTTATTAACTTAATTAGCATTATTAGTAATTTATAACTAATAGCGTTGTCTGATTCTAAAAGAAAAGTTTATTGCCCTTCTAGCTAGATCCTACACATTTTTTAGGGTTGTGGCTTCACTTGGACGTCCTCTGGTCAATGTAGCTGCTTCAGGGTAGGATGTTGTTATAGCAGTTGTTTGTTTTGCTTCTTGTGCTGTAGAGTATGTTGGGACACCTGGCTGTACCATAGCTGCTCCAATTTATGGCCCAGCATTTTTGGGCTTTCACTAGTAAAGTTTTAATTTTAAAGTTTGAAGTGAGCTGAAGCGGCTGAAGCAGGGGGATGTTTTCTGCCTTTTCATCTTTGCTACAGAACTGGCAAATGGGACTTACCTGTACGAGATAGTAAATCAAATAGAAAGAAAACTAGATAGGGAAGAACCTCTTAAGGTCATGTAATCCTCCTGTAGCCCCCAGCTAACAGCAGAGCCAGCTTCAAAGTTAGATCAGGTTGTTCAGGGACTTGAAGGAAGGTTGTTTTATCAGATCCCCTAATTCAAGTACCAGGCTCCTTTAATTCTATGCATATGAGTAAAGGTATTTGTGTGATCAAGTGTGTAACGAGTCAGGTCCTGTCCTTAGCTTGTCGGGAGTGGATTTCATGATTTAGGGTGAGTTTCTCATCTTAACGCTAATAATAAATGTATAATAAGCAAACCCATTATTTCCCTAGGTTGCGCATACTTAGCAAATGGTCAAGAAAATGATAAATTAATCAATAGCTAAATTAGCAAGCCTCTCCAGACCTCTTATTGAGCAATATTTTCCAACTTCTTGTCATTTAATACTTTCAAATTACTGTAAATAAGCCCACTGCCACACTAATCACGGTTTTAATTGTTGCCAAGAGGAAGATTTAAGGCAAAAGATTGAAATACCTTTAGAGACTGTTACTGCTAGTTTTCTGCAATCATAAGTACCAGGATAGTTGACTATGAGTAGGACACAGCTTTTATTAATATGTTTATTAATAAAATAATATTGAGTAAAAATGGAAATATTATTACTGAAAAACAGCATATCAGACTTCCAGTTCAAGTTAAATGGCTTCATTGATCTACCATTTTCTGGCAAGCCCAGAACGATCTGAGTGGAGCACGTCAGCCCCAATCTAGGTATGTGTTGGAAAACCACATGTAGTTTTCAACCCTTCGACAGTCTCTGAGACTGTTCAGTTGCTAGAAAGTAAGCATAGAGACCAGTGTCAGAGTGCTCAGCACCAGGCAGGATCAAATCTAAGGTATACCAGTCAGCACAGATCACAGTCTCTGCCACTGGCTTCTAGCAACATATACCTCGTAAGAAAAACTTTCAAGATGCACAAAAACTTGAATGGAAAGTGGGGGCTATTTAATGTTTCCCCTGAAAATATCTAGAAAGGTCTTAGGACTTTTTTTCTTCCTACTTAGTGTATTTTGTATGAAGCAGAATTTCTTTGTACAGGCTCCAGCTAGCTGACTACATAGGGAGGTTAGCCTAAGGGGTTGTGCATTGAAAACAATAAGGAAACTTAAAAAACTTCAGAACGTACTTCAGTTTCCTGGAGTGCTTGTTTGAAAATCTTTGAGCGCCTGCTGGGTGTGGTAAACTTTCCTGGCTGTCTCCCTGAGCTTGAAATTGTGCATCTCTGCCTCCTTGCACTAACGCAATAGAGTCTTTCTTCTCTGTGAACCAGACAGGCAATTTTCACTTCACACATCATTCGAGTTTGTTGCAATAATTCAAAAAAATCACAAACTGCTCCTCAGTTCACATTAATATAAATAATTACAGTTTTTATCCTTTTCTGGTTTGAGAAATGTATGACCTGGAGGTCTGGGGCCTCTTCTATTAAGGACCAAACTTGCCAAAACAACAAATTATTAATTTTAGGGAGCTGCTGACCTGTTCAAGGCCTATTTTGTCATGAATCACCCAAAAATAACCAAGGAACGTTCTGCTCTATTAGAAAGTGGGCAGCGCCAGTTTTACACATTGCGGATTATTACTCCCATCTGACTTCCTCTTTTGTATTCACATCTCATCTTTACTCTCCCCTCTGGTTCACTTATGACCTGGTGTCTTGAAAAGTATCAGCTCTCAAAACAATGCTGCATTTTATTCTGAAAGTTGTGGTCCCAGCTAATCCCACATGTTAGCTCTTGCATTCATGCAAGTATTGGTTATCTATTCTATCTGTGTATGTTTTCAAATAATCTGTCAGCAGTAGCTCTTTCTTGGAATGATCCTAGAAATAAGCTTACTTCATGGGCAGAGAAGTAGAAGAGATACTACTGGAGCTCATTTTCTCAGGCAGCTTTATCAAGAGCAGTGCTCTGCATCTTCACTTGACCTTTCCATTGGTGTAGGGTGAGAAACTTGGTCCCCACTGCTGGAAGAGGCAGGTGAGGATGTTGTTAACACATAGCCTGTTGCAAAGTCGCTCCTGTTCCATCACTGTTAGGCTACATCACAGTGCTGCTATACAAAACTTTCCTGAAATCCTTTTGAAAGGACTGTTTTCAGGGTTCTCCTATCCCATTTTATTTACTGGGTTTTTAGTAGCTTACTGTTGGTCTGTCAGCATGTGGTTGACTGCCATAGCTTTATCTTGCAACAAAATGGAAGGAAGCAACCATGTAAGATAATTCAAGATTGTAAATCCCAAGAATGAAGCTCTGCTTTGAGCCTTGCTGCAGACTGTCTGTGGTTGTAAGTTACTTAAATGCATCCTATGTCTTGGTTTCTCTGCTCCTAAGAGGAGGATGCCTACCTAGCTTTCAGGAGTGGTAATTCATGAATGTGAAGTGTATTAAAATTTTAAACCTGAATCTTACTTTTTGTGCATTTCCTACTGGACTTCTATGGTCAGTTTTTTAAAAATAAAATCCTTGGCAGCTGAGAGACAGTTAGATATGTGTGTCTGTATGGATATATATACAACAGCTAGAAATAACTAGTATGAGACATGGGGGCATGTTTCAGAGTGTGCAGTACCTTGGTTGTTTCTTCCCAAGAAGAAACATTTCTCTCCTAAGAGCGAAAATTATATTTTGAATCTCAGTTTTTTGGATAGAAGAATTCTGAGATGAGTGGCATCAAAATTCACTGTATAAGTAATGAACAGTGTCACTTCTGGAGATTTTGAATGGAGCTACAAATGAAACCCTGTGGTGTTGTCTGAGAAGAGTTGAGCATTTTTGGCTTTTACCAGTTCTGTAATATTCTGGTTCTCTTATGGAGAAAAAACACAAACTGTGCAGTAAAATTCAGCTGGATTCTCTTGGGTGTATTGAGCTAATGTTCAGCATTAAAGAGAACCATGTGAGAGAGACCAGGCTGTAGTGAGCTGATTTGGGCACTATGATTCTTTGCTTTGCTCCTTTCCTGGCACCAAGAGATGAGGGGGCAGTGTTCTTTAGGGGTAGAGGAAGGCAACTTTTCTTCCTCCATCCTGAGAGCTCATATGCTGGGGATGTAGTAGGAGGGAGGAATAAATGTCACCTGTGCCAGGTCTCTGCCCCCTAGCAATTTCTTCCAGACAGAAGGCAGTCTGCTCCCATTGTGCTTCCCAGGTGGTGTGAAGGCACAGAATAAATAAACACTGGAAAAAAGTACTTGGTGTCTAATGCTTATTCCTATTTTATGACACATTTAGTAAAGTTACAATGCTTTCGTAGTCTCATATTAGAGCACTCTTTGCAGTGACCTGGATGGGTGATGTCTTGGTTGTGTGCACAACAGGCAGTTGATTCCTGCAGATGCATAGTGCTTTGACTTGTTCTCTTGGTTTCCTTTGGTTTCAGTCCCTGATAATGCTCTCAGCCGGTAGCAGGTTTTTATTCAGGATTTAGCTCAGAATAGATCTGGTGCAAATGTTGGCCATGCTATACATTAGTGCAAATGTTATCAAAAGCACCCTTATGTGCCTCTGTGAGCCCAGAGAAGCTGAGCCTCCTTGGTAATATGTGCTAGTGGAGGTCATCATAACTTTATGTATTCCACACAGGTGCCTCAAAATTGTATTTTTCCCAGCACAAACAATTTTGTAACACTCTCTGCTTGCTTTTGATAATGTAGATTAGGGCCTGATTATTGTGTTATATAAAGACCTGACCATGCCCCTTTGGGAACTTCAATTGAGATGGCTATGAGTGGGCCAGGTGTTGAGCTAGTGCGTAAAGTCAGTGGCATTTTTTTTGAAGAAAAAGTAATTCCCCAGACCCCAATGCCTGCAAACACATGTACTGACCTTCTTTATCTAAATTTTGGAAAGCAAAAATGCCAGCTAAAAGAAAAGTAGCAGTGGAAAGATGAGACTTTCTTAAGTCCATCTGTGAGAAGCAGCTTAGTGTCTCTAATGCCAGATCAAAATCAAAAACTATTTTGGGGTTCACTAGGATTCTTCTAAAATAGATTTTTGCTGCAACGTATAATTGGGATTTATTACTGACTCCCTGACTTGCTTTCACTGAACACCTAGACTTCTGTAGGCTAATCTAGTCCTGTCAAAAGATCTTTTCACCACTTGCCGTGAATGCCTTAGGATAAACTCTTGGTTAAGACATTTTTTTCTCAAATTAAGCTCATTTGTGGGCTGGAACACAAGCTAGCTGCCAACGCTGCCATGTAGTAGCAAGGTTATAAAAGAACAAAATCCAGCAGTGTAGTAGCAAGGTTATAAAAAGAACAAAATCCAGAGGTGGGTTCTGACATACCCTAACTTCAGCTATCTACCATACAGACGGGTGAATGTGAGCATGGTAGCTTAGACACCTGCAGTAGTGGTGACTCAAATGCAGGTCAGTGGTGTCCAGCATGCTCTTTAGGTAATTGGATGTAAATAATGACTTTAGGATGAGATGCAGCCCTGTTTCAACTCTACTGGCTGTATCAACTACATTTCTGTTGGCCGTAATGGGAATACAGACAACTAGTGCCTGTCCATACCTACACAGTAGACACCTGAAATTCAGGTGTGCTGAAACTCTCTGTTACAGACAACCGCTAAAAGTCTCCATGATTTCAGTGGAACTAGGATTTCTGCCACCATTTGTAGGGGTAGCAATTAGGGGTTGCCTGCACTCTTGGGAAACAGAAAATTTGGGATCAACAGTTTAGCAACTGTGTAGTATAAATGGCCAACTTACCAATATTTTCAGTGGAAGCCTTTGCAACCTGTGAAATAAAAAATGCTTGGTCAAAATATGATTGCATTTAATTATATCTCTCTGGGTAGTATATTTGGGGAGTGTCTATATGCTACTTCAGCAGTCCCATTGCAGTACATTGGAGATTTGCATGACTGAGACATGCAAGAGCAGACTATATAATTTACAAGAAATGGATCTACATTCAATAAAAGTATTAAATAATGAAGATTCGTTATCTTCTATTCAATAAGACTGTGATTTGCAGGCTGTTGAAGTTATGGGACCTGTTCCAATGACTACAGAATTTTGGACCAACCTTGAAGTTTTGTGCTCAGAATAAACATTTTATACACTGCTTATGTAGAAACATATGCTGATTCTGCAGTCCCTTCCTCATAGTGAGGATGTGGTGACACTTATCTCCTTGCATTTCCCAAAAGATTGAATGTTAATATCTAGTTACAGAACTGAGCCATATGTTTTCCCACCAATTTTTTTGAAATGTTTCTGATTTGTTTTATTGCTATTAGGTGACATTCGAAATATCAGTGTAACTTCTTCCTTCTGTGGTTTAGCACCATGAGAAAATTATAGCTCGTTCCCTGGTCAAAATGTCTAGCATTTGCAGCAAACATGTATTTTTAATTAAGCATTTTCCTAAGAAAATACTTTTCTCTCAAAGAGGAGGAATATTTGAATGCTATTGCCACACCGTACAACTTTATTTCAGCTGCAAAATACTTAGATGTTAAAAGTGGAGATTTGCATGAGTGTTCTGAATGTGTTTTCTCATTTGATCAGCATGTTGAATTCATGGTGAAGGTAGTAGGCATTCATAGTTATCAGCCTGTTGTGGAAAGGCTCCTAAAACCCAGCTGTTCTTTTTTTCTCTGTTGTGAGGAAAGATTAGAGACTGTTGAAATCACCCTTTAATCATGCTTTCTAAAAGAATTACTTCATTTGTAGTTTTTAGATCAATTCACCACAAGGATATGACCGTCATCCTGGGCTAGAAGTCCACAAGAGGACATGGTGACTAGGCACAATAAATACTGGTGTATTGTATGTAACTTTTAACCACATAAGGATTTTTTTTTTAGATCTTTGAGACACTTGTAAAAATAATGGTATTTATTACCGCTTAATTGAATAGCACAAATCCAAGTCAACTGGAGGAAGATTTAATGTTTCACTATTTTTTTAATTACATTCCAGCATATACAGGCATTAAAGTGGAGCCTCAATTCTTTAAGAGACTTATTTGTGAACCCTTTTGACCAAATTTCCTCACTAGGTAACTTTTAAAGACTCACACCTACAAGAGAAAAGATCTGAAACTTGGGCATGTTACGTTCTAACCATGTAATTCTACCTAGCTGCATAGAAAAGCAACACTTCATCTCTCCAGCTGCACTGAGTGCATTTTATGTTTTGCATGTTTCTGTTTGTATGTTACACGTTTGCTGTGACTACGAGTGAGCAGTTGGATTCAGAACACTACAAATGTAAATAAAGATGTGTCTGATTTGTATATTCTGGTAGCTCGCAGTCCTATGTCATTAAAATACGTAGAATCACAAATTATTCTCAGGATGCAGTCCCTAGCAGAAAGTTATGGTTTGTTTTCTTAGAACTGTAACCAAGAATATAATTGTGTTCAGTGCTGTTAGACTGTTATATCCTGGCAAAATCCTGGAAGTCTCCAGTTCCTCCACTGAAATCCACTGAGCAAGCAAAGTTTTGGCTTTAAAAAACTTGTATGATTGAGAATCTCCCTTGGGCTGGATGCATGCTGGTGAATGTCATTTATCAGTGCATTTGGACAGTGCTGGCACAGTGACACCATTCCTTGCATGGGCAACTTCCACAACTGTGTATGGAGCATATCATCAGTAGAGAAACTGTAGCAATGAAGCTGTGATTTTTAAGAAACTTTTATGTGACTGGATTCAAATTGGAAAAGTGTTAGGGTAAGTTCCTGTTTCCTAGCCTTACGTGACTAGCCTTGCTGAACCGTGAGTGTGATTCATTCAGCTGGGCTGGCAGTGTAGAGGAACGATAGTTCTTGGTAAGTAAATCCCAATTTAATTTCTGAGCCATCCATGAATATAGCTGTCTTGTTACCATAGTTCAAGATGTAAAATATGAAAGCTGTTCTACATCCAGATTTTGAAGCATTTTGATTCTAGCTTCTTTTTGCTCTAGGAGAATTGTGGTTTAGGATTCAGGTTAGGCTGTATTTGAAGTGCCATAGCTGAAATCAAAACAGATGCAATTCATGTATTTGCTTGAGCTCTCAGACTTGCAAGAATTTGTAAGTCATAGACTGCTATAACATTTTAAAAGTTGTAGATACACAGTGTTTATATTTTATAATTTAAAATGGGAGGATTCTCCTGCATTTCAAATAATTTTTGTATTAAATCATATTAAAATATTTTATGCCTCGTATGATCATGGAACTATGAAATAAAAAAGTGAGAATGTCAAACTTGCTTATTTTTTATTTTTAAGATGAGATTGGGGAAGTTTTATAATTTGCCCATATGAAAAATACTAAGCTTGATTTCTTTTAATTTGTTTATATTCTTCTATTGTATTTGATTGTGTCTTGTGATTTGTCTGAATGTTGAAGTCATCTGAAGGTGTCTGCATTGATGAACATGACTCAGAGATGGTATACAAACAGAAACTTGTCACAAATATGATAATGGCAGAAACAGTACAAGGAAAATCCTCATTCTGTAATTTGAGCAAAGAAGTGCACAATTTGCATAAAAGTAGTTCTTCTCTTATAAAAGTTGTTTCAGCTATATTCTTAAAACTTTGTTAGGAATAAATAGAGAAGTGCAATGGTGTTTAAAGATAGTCAAAATACTGTAATTTTCAGGAAGCAGTTTGGCCCTGAAAGTACAGATAGGAACACACACAAAGTTTGGAGCAGTTAAGTGTGTTATGGAAATCAGAGAAAAGTATGTGCGACTGTTTCCGGCATGTGAAAATTTATCGGGAAGTTCAAAGTTTGCATTTCAGTAATGTGGTGGTTGTGAGAGAGGTTGTAATGACTCTCAAAACCACTTCAAAACACTAAAGCATCTAGCTAATCCTGTCGCTCATCTGACTCTGGCAGCTAGTTGGAAGGAAAGGAATCAACCCCAAATTACCTACACAAGAGGTGGTTTAATAATTTAGATAAGGGAGAAGGAAAAGGAAGTTCCTGGGTGGCCGGGATGTTGTCTTCCCTATGCAGTTGCCCTCCGCATTGCACTCCTGTAATTTTTAAAGCACTTGACTTTGAGGATGTCTGTACTTTACATTTGTAAACAGGATTCAGCAGATGTTTCAGTGAAAATTGTAGAAGAAGTGATGAGCTGGAGTGCAGTCTGCAGCTCTTTCATATATGGTGTTGCGAAGGTAAAAAAAGGATTGGAAACCCACTCTGAGTTTACGTGCTGCAAGTCAGAATCTGAAAAGCTGACAACCACTGCAAACCACTGCAGTTACGAGCAGCTAACAGAGTTACAGCCTAGCCTGCCCCTGCCTTCCTGTGAAGATTCACAGGAGAAGGGAATCCAGAGGCTTGTTAGAATAAACTATTCTTTGGCCCGAAAATAATTGGAAGAAACATGACATTGTCTCTAATCAAAGTAACTTTTTCCCCTTAATGAGAAGTTGTAGATAAAGTAATAATGCAAAAGAACACTGAGTATTTCCAGATTGCAAAAATTAGAATATATTGTGGCAGAACTGGGAAAGAGATGGTTGGAAAAGAAACAAATTCATAATTAGTAGTTAACATTTTAACCCCCCTGCCCCAAGTTTGTTAAGCAGCTTACCAAAAAGGGACAGCAAATGGCTATCAGATGTGAGACGTTATATTAAAATTATGTCTATAAAGGTGAAAGATCTGAATAAAAAAATACAAAATTATTTTAGCAATTATTTGCACGCATGGCAAGAGAAGCTTTGAAGAGTAGCAGTTAAACTCTTTCTCTGTGACTTTCAATAGAAACTTTTTCAGAGTAAGATTTAACTCCATTTGGTAGCTGATTACTGATTACTTTTAAACAATAAGGAATTTTGCGTATTAATACAAGACAATTTTTAATGAAATCTAGTTGATTTTTGTGTGATAGCACAGCTGCTTCTGGTGCCCATTCTGTACTGTATTCTCTCTGTCCCAAAATACACTCCCTATAAGCCCAGCCAGGCAATGAGTGAAATCTGTTGCAGAGCTCCTCTTGAGTCCTTCACTACTGTCCTGTATTTATTCTGCTGGTATTACTACTTTAGGAACATGTTAGCTGTGAAGTGAGCCTGTTGTTCATTAATGGATGCAAACTGTTCTAATCTGAAATAATCTTAAGAAAAAAAGATCTGAAAATGCCGTAGGGAGGTCAGGACTATGGTACTTGTTTTATTCCGAGAAAGGAATTCAAGTGAGAAATTGGGGTAACTTTTTTGTTTCTATGTGTTCCAAGTATACCAATTTATAGAACTCAGGTGGCAAATCCCTGTTTTAGTTATTTTCCTCATATTGCAACCCGAAATGAGCTGTACCTTAAATTGATTTAGTTTTTATAAAATAGCACAGCCTCTGCTTATGATCTGGTGGGATCTAGTGTCTGACTGAAGCTGAACATGCGGTATGTGTACTGAAGGAAAGTTATGGAAGTCTATGGTTAAAGAAAGTTGCAGAACCAGAATTAGTTCGCCATTTATTAACTTTTGAGTGATTAATCAGGGAAACTTAAGGTTGTACGTACATAACGTGCATAGGTTTGTCCGCAAGACCCTCTTCAACTTCACTCATGAAGTAGGAAAGAATTGATTCCTTCGTTGGTTGTAGCCTTTCATCTGACTCCTTTCATGTCCTTATCTGACTCTGCTTTCAGCGGTTTGTCTTTCCCTGGAATATCCCTCCTAGCTTTGACTGCTCTGTACATACGGATTCCAAGGAACGGTTTAAGTGGAGACTGTGGAAAGACAAGTGGGACAAAGTAGGCAGAAACATTTTTGATGTTCTGAGTTGCTACCAGAGCAGCCCTGTGGGTGGGTTTGCAATGAAAAGCAGTTAGTTAAAGGGAGAAGGTTTTGAATTTATAGAGTAATACACTGATAGTAACTTATTCTCAGCAGCATCTGATGAGTTGAACCTTCACTTCCCACAACATGTTATCCCGCTGCTCATATGCGAAAGCCCTGTTCTATGGCCATATTTGCTCTCCCTGATATGACTGTGTTGAGTGCAGGTAACTTTAAAACCTAGACAGAAGCATTTGTTCATTTGATGTTTGAAGGAGAAAATTAGTCATAGATGAAAATAATTGATTTTCATTTAAAAAAAAAAAACTGTTTTAATTTTAGCCTTAATCTAAATAGCAGATTAGGTTACGGATTGTTTAAAATGCTTACTGTTTTGGCAGATACCGAACGAGTTTCAGACCTCGGTACACAGTTGCATATAAGACAGTAACAGAGCTGGAATGGAGATGTTGTCCCGGGTACAAAGGGGAAGACTGCAGAGAAGGCCCAGCAGAAAAGCCAAACACTGCTCATCATCCCGCAACACCGGTGAAAGCTGTTGTGAAGAAAGGCTTGGGTAACTTTTTCTTTGAATTTTGGTATGCATGATCACGTTTGGTTTCTTGTTTTGTCTTTTAAGTCTAAGAACTGTTATGGTTTCTATTAAACTCAATTACTGGCAGGTACAAAAGCCATATGGAAGACACTGCGTGGTGGGAAAATAATAGCCAGGCAATAACAGTCTCGATACAGAGAGTTTCCTGAAGAATAACGGAGGGGTGGCTGTAGAACACTGACCATAAATGGCAGCTGGCTACTCATGGTTCAGGAAAATCTTTTTGTTAAGGTTGGGTTTTTTGTAAGAATTTACGGGTTTTTTTTGTGGTTTCTTCAATGTTCAGCAAAAAAAAATGTATTTGAGAGGAACTATTATTAAAACGAAAAAGAACAGGTACTAATTTTAATGATATATAATGCTCCCTAGCAGTTTCACAGTGTTTTGTTTGTTCAAGGGCTTGTGCAGATTTTAGATTCATGTGAGATTACTTGCCTTAATTCTAAGGCGTAAGGGAATGGTTTCTGAAAAAATACCTTAAAGAATGAATGATCTTTGTTTGCATAAGATACTGTCTTCTGAAAGGATAAGAAGGAATGCTGTTACTGCAGTATTGTGCCTTTTCTGCATTAACAAAAAAATGATAAACAAATGTTTCCTTCTGAAGGACTTTTTCCGAACATCATTGGAGATTAGCATCACATATAGCACTTAGATTTCCACTTGTGGTTTTGATGTAGTGGAATGGATTGGGACTGAATACATGGTTTCAAACCAGTCCTATAGGTTATATACCTGCTTTAAAAATAAGCTTTTAAAATATTTTGTTAGCCCATCTCAAATATTTCCAAAAGTTGATGATAAACCACGGTGATATCTTTGAGGAACTTGCACACTGCTTACATGTAGAGATTTTCTTTCTGCTCCAACCCTAAAAGAGCTGTAATTCAATGCAAAAATAGACCAGTGTGTATGTAATAGCTACACTCTGTGTATGCATACGTTTTTATTATTAAAGGAATCGGCCACCCTGCCAGTCTTGAAGAGTACATTTGTGACTTCCTACCTCCTTTGTAATGTCTTTAAGCTGAAATCCAGTCTAAAACTAAGAAAAACTCCAACTGCATGTCCTTCAGACCCTATCTCACTGTTGCTCTCCACTGTATATCTAGCATGCATAGCTTGGAACCAGTGCTAAAATTCTTTTGTCCGAAGATTTAACTGTAATGCCACTAGTCATCTGAAAGTTATTCTAATGCTAACAATTTGTGTGTCTATTTTCTGTTGTATTTAAAGAAGTATATTTTCTTCTTTGCTTCTGCTTTTTAACTTTATTTACCTATTCTATGCATGCAATAGTATGTGTTCACTGTGCAAAGATCTTTGGATTATGCATTGCGTAAAAGGTATAATGCAAAATCCCAATTAGGATTATACATGATGTTTTTATAGAGTGTACCCCTCTGCACATAATGGCAAAGATACTGCTTGAAACTGAACATCCAGAATTGTACGTGGCTCTGCAAATGAGGTGCTGCCAATGACAAATGGATTGGAAGGGTGTTTTCAGATGCATTAATTGATTTGTGCTAGGTAAAAAGGAGATTGCAGCTAAAAGTCTGCTTTGACTTTTTTTCATTCAATGGTAGTGCTGGTGTTATTTTAATACAATGATTTTTGGATGTATAAAGTTTATGCTTTTATACACATTTTTATTGCCTACTTAAATATGTGTCAAACGATTAGGTATTTTTGAAGCAAGTGTGATAACTGGAATATCTTGCAGAACCCCACCTAGTATATGCATTTGGACCCCAGTTCAGCAAAATACTGGAGCACAAACCCCCTTTAGGCACATAAATTATTGCCACTTAAGTTTTCATTGGGAATTCAGGAGCAGCACCTCCCAAATTACTGTTACAGGAGATGCAGTGGCTCTAAGGGGATTGTGTTGTGATGTGTATGGTTCTATAATGGTGTGTTACATATGCTATAGCTTAGATTCATTGCTGAAAAAGAAGGGGGGGGGGGTCTGCTTGTTAATTTATTTATTTATTGCCATTGTATCTTGGCAGGAATTGGTCAATGTGCTAAAATGTTGGAGTGTTTTAATAACGTTTTAGTTATAAACTCCTGAAAACAAGAATAGAAAAGGGAACTATGGAAAAAGGAATTATGCAATTTAAATCATTATTTGGCTTTAAAGAAAAGTGAAATTAGTCTCAGCTGATTAAAACAGATACCCCTGGGAATATTTACATCCAGACTGTCTGTTATTTCCATGAAACAGATGCAGAACCAACAGAAGTGCCAGAACCTCCACAATATGAGAAGAAAATACAGTTTCTTGAGGATGAATTGTTTAGACTTACACGATCAGTGCTGGAACTTCAGTCCTCTCTGGCAGGTGTGAATGAAAACCTAAAGCTGACTGTCCAAGAAGATGCTAGTAAGATGTTGGTCACTTGGCTAAACAACCTTTATGACCGCCCAGAGCCTGATAGTGCGGTTGGTGGTGCAACAGACAGTATTCATCTGCCTGGACTCCTCAGCAATAGAGATCAAAAAGACCCTTTTATTGATTTTGAAATGGAAGATATAAAGTCTGAGCTAGCTGAGGTCAAAGAAGCCTTGAAGATGAGGAATGACAGGCTGGAGGAACTGAATGGAAAAGTAAAAGGCTATGAAGGACAATTAAAACAACTGCAGGAGGCAGCACAAGGACCTACAATAACAATGCCCAGTGACAATATATATCAGGAGTATATAGACTCAAAATTTGAGTCCCTCAGACAGGAAATACTGGAAGGATTTGAAAAGAAAATGGCAGATTTGAAGAACTCCTGTGAATACAAACTACAGGATATCCAGCAGCAGTGTGATGACAATGAAAATAACTGTTTAGGAATAATTGATGTTATAAAAGGAAAAGAGAATGACTTGAGGGAAGAAATAAATACTCTCCGAACTCAGATTCCATCAAACAAGTCCAGCTGTTGCAAGGAGGGTGAGAGAAATGACCTTGACCAACAGATAAAAGATTTAGATAAGAAGATTGACAGAGTTGTGGAAGCACACAGGATCTTGAATGTCAGAATAGATAATGAAATCAGTCGATTGTCAACTCCAGATCTAGAAGACATGTTTGGTGAGAGGTTGGAGGAGCTAGATGCGAGGATGAATGTTACAGAACGAAATGCTGAAGAACATTGCTTTTACATTGAGGAAACTCTCCGCGGTGCTATAGCTGCTGAGGTAGATGAATTGAGAGACTTGTTTGACCAAAAGCTGCGAGCACTAGAAGATAGGTTAGGTGGCACTATTTTAGAGATCGCTAATACCACAGACCCAGATGGAATGTATATTAATCCTGGTGCCGTCTTGCCCAGTGATGCAGCATTTGCAAATGAGCAATTTACAGCAGAGATTAATTTCCTGAAGAGCAAACTACTGTCGCTTGAACACCTCTGTGGGCAGAAATGTCAGTCTGCACCGCAAGGTACGGAAGACCTTCAGAAAGAGCTAGAAAATTGTAACAACAAATACAATCACTTGCTTTTGAAAACGGACAATAACTCTGTTCTCCTGCAGTCTCTAAATAGCTCTCTTAACGAGAAACTCAACTTAATTAAGGGTAACCAACGTGACATCCAGAAAATGCAGAGAGATGTACGTGTATTCCGGTATAGTCTAAATGTCATGGATAAAGATATGAAAAACCTTCAAGACGGCTTGCGTAGCTGCAAGGAGCAGCTTCTGGGTGTCAATTCTACCTGTAGAAAAACACAACGAGGTGTCTTCCGAAAAATCGATCAAATGCAGAGGACGTTTGCAAATCAAACTGCTCATCCCAGTGATAATTGCTGTGGTGAAGTGAAAGAGAGACTAGAACAATTGAATGACCATATCGTGAATGATCTTAGCAAGTGCAAAGAAAAGACCCAAGGTATCCAGGAGGGGGTTTCTGATGTTGAGAGCAGAGTCTCACGTGTTGAAAAAGTTTGTGGCAAGCTGGACTCTGTCTCAGGTAGCTTGCAGAAGATAAAAGAAGGTTTGAATAAGCATGTGAACAGCTTATGGAACTGCATCCATGAAGTGAATGGAACTATAGCATCTCACTCCGCTGATATTTCTGGCCTCAAAAATTCTGTCCAACAGTTTTATAGTCAGGTCTCCAAAATCACCATGGACATTGAAGGCATGCTGAAATCTCAGTCTGACACAAGTAAGTTGTTTTGCTTTTTTTTAATGCTTTTTTTGTTTGTTTTCCAACTGGCTTTCTCTTCTAAATCATTTATAAAGGAACTAAACAAGGGAGGAATTTACAATTCCTCATTACACAGTTTCTACTTTGTTTTTACAGTGACTCTAATTTTGGCTCTGCTCTAGAACACCATAGAGGACTTCAAGTGCTTTTAAAAGTATTCTCAAAAAAAAAAAAAAGTCTTATATGCTTTCATGTTTTCCCAGAGAGTGGGAAAACTAATATTTTTTGGATGGTGAGTTTAAAGTGAGTTTCAAGTATTAATTATCTGTGGGTATTATTCCAGTTCATTTGATCTGGGTTTTTGGTTTTGTTTCATTTTGTTGTGTGAGATTTTTCTTGATTCCTTGGGGGAAATTGAAAAGTAACTGGAGAAAACTGAAGTCAAAGGAATTCAAATTTATGATAAGAATGATTCCCTGTAAGTTTTGTTCTTAGCGTGAGTTAATGATTATAATTCAGCACCAACTCTTTGATTTAGGACTTCTGCAAACAAGCTGTGGCATGTTTTGCTGTGGCAATATAAGACTTCTGCTTCATAGCTCTCCCAGAAGTTTCCATTCCCACAATGTAGTTGGCAAGTTGGCAATAGGTGCACACCCCAGCTAGCAGTGTTTTCACACCTCAGCCGCTTCTGTTAGTAGTCCAACATGTTAGCTCAAATCCACATCCACAGGTGGTTTAAAGTTTGCATTAGAGTGGCTGAGAAGCAGAGGCACATTCCCTTTGGCTCAAAATGCTGTGAAATAGTAAACTCAACATGTTGGTGAACCTTGCAATGAAGGTTTAGAGACCTTGCCAAAAGCCACTCAGTTCCCTCTGCAGTTCTTGCTCCAAATTTCAGCAGTGGGTTGTTTTTCTGAGACTCAAGTTTACAGCAGGAAGCTGAGTTCCTGTTTCTGTTAGCATGATGCAAAAACAGAGGAATTGGAGACTGTTTTGAAACTGGACTCTTCAGTTGGTTGATGCTTCTGGTTTTAATTCTGTGCACGTATGAGATAAATAAAAGGCCAATTTCTGTGACTGGCCTTAAATCAGAAGAAGAGGTGCTGAGGGAAGAGCCTATGGGCTGTTGCAGCTGATGGTGGTTGGGGGAGATCAAATGCAGGACCATGAGCAGTCTTGCTTGAATGGACAAGTTGTGCTTCATGAAGGATCTGAAAGCAATTTCTTTAGGGAAGAATATCCTTCTCATTCTGAGGCAGAGACTTGAAAGCCTGTGATAGATGTGTTTCTTGAGTGCTTAATTGTTTAAAACTAAGTGTATTGCAGTACTTGACACAAAAATCCTTCTGAGGTGAGAAGCTCTTGTGTGAAATTTAAAAAAAAAAAAAAAAAAGTTTCTATTCTTTAAAGGAAGAAGTGAAGGGAAATGGAGGGGGTCCGTAATTCTCAGATAATTCTTTTGGTGAAATCTTGACTTAAGTTCAACAGGGTTAGGACCTTCACCCCTAGATCTCACAGAAGCAGACCCAGTCCCCATTAAAATGCAGTATGATGTATCTATGTAATCCTATTTCTCATCCATCTTGCCCCAAATAAATCTGCTCTAGGGACCTACATTGGAGAAAGGTCCAAGACACACACAAGTAATCTTTCTTCTGCTATTTAAAGCAGGTGTTCAAGAGACCTTGCTGGTGGTATTTATCAGCCCCTATTATAATGTTGTAAAGCATTAAAAAGCCTTGGTGTGCCTGGGTTTCTGTAAAATAATGCCATTTCAGGGCAGAGCTCTCCGTTCACCATTGGGTGTCAAGAGCCTATGGCAGGATGCTGCTGCTGGAGCTGGGGTGCAGGCACTCTGAGCATCCCTCACTGTTAAGGGGTGCCTCTGGCTTCTGAAGGATTCATGAAGCACACACTTCAGTCATCAAATGTTTCCAATTACAGTAACACTGTCTGGCACAGCAGTCCCAAATAAGTTTTGATGGCTGGAGTTGCAGAAAGATGTTGGCAAAAGAGCCTTTTTTGGAAGTAGTTTGGGAACCTTGTTACATGAGTTGGGGTATAGCTTTAACTATTTTCACATCCGTGATCTGCAGCATCATCTCTGATACCAATGTTATTTGAAAGGAAGGCTGTCAGTCCTGGCCACAGATCGATGTAGAATTTCTTATGCACTGTTTGCCAGCATATTGTAGCATTGAAATGATGTAATTTGATTTTGGAAGGGCCGAAACAGAAACAAGTTGTTACTAATAACATTTGTTGAGGGCAGTAAGGCCAGGATATGTTGCAAGTAATAACAATATAAAATCTTATCAAGCAGTGAAACCTGAGAAAAGTCAAATGACCCTCATCTTAGGAATATGGCTGTGTTTTCTTCCACATTTTTTATTAAGGGGTTTCAAGTGCATCAGTCCAAACTAACAAGTCAGGTTAGTGAATGATTGTACGTCAGGTACAGTCCCAGAGGCCAGAAATGTATTTAATTTGTCATAATTTCTGGTGAAGGCAGTGCAGCATCCTGCCGTACACAAGGCGGTGGTGGCGGCAGGCAGTGGTCCGCTCTAAGCATGTAGGAGACCACGCACAATGTGCTCACTAAGCTAATGTAATCCAGCAGCTCTTCGTCCACATTAAATGGTGACTGCCCGCAGCTCCATGTCGCGTAGGGCAAGTTGTGGTTATTGCACTTGGTGCCTCCCTGCAGGTACGTTTGCTCTTCGAATGGCATAAAACTGAAAGCCATGTTAAAGTTAGTGGTCTCTTTTTAACTTACTGCTTATTCATACAGGTTCATGAAGTTTTCCAGGAATCAGAAGTGTGGTCTTGCAGCCAGATACTGTGCTGGGAGTGCAGTTTGCTTTGGTTACGGTTATTTGACCTGAACTGCAATTCCTCTGGTAATTGTCTCTGTAGCAGGGTTACGGTCTAAGAAACCAAATGTATGCTCTGCTTTACAGCACCAATAAAAGGCAACATAAAATCGTAGTGTTCTAGTGTGAATAGTCGTATAGTGGATTCCTCTAGACTCCTTGTGAGCTTGTGAAAAATGGTACTTTGTAACTTAATTGTCAAATCCCTTTGGCATCTATAAGAAAATTCCAAGTCGGGTCTTTTTGGCCTCTTGTGAGTGCAGTCACAGATTCCTTTACTCGCTAGTTTCTTTTACACACTTTTTTGTGTGTGTTTTGGGGGCTGAGGAGAGCACGGTCGGGGCAGAATGGTACTAGAAACAGACACACCCCAAAGATCCACCCACTTCATGCATCCAGGTTGCTGCTTATCTTCCTTCCCAGCAGACCATTCCTCCTGCAGTGAAATAACAGGTTAAAGCTGCCTGGCTGAACAAACTGAATAAAATAAAATATTTTTAAGAGGGGGAGAGGAACAAAAGCATTCTTATTTTCAGCTAAGTAGGGAAACCTTTCCTTCCGTTTCAGTTACGGATGGGCATCTGAGAGCAGAAGCTGTTGTGTGACATGATAACCAAGTTGTCACTTACACCAGTGATGACAACTGGGGCAGCAAGGATGCTGCTGCTGAGGACAGTGTTACTGTTCTCACCTGTGTAATGATCTCAGCTCTGCTTTTTGCCTTCCCAGATAGATGGGAAGATAATGGGGAAGATTTCTGCTTTGTCCGCTGCACAGCAAAGCTTAAGCAGGTCCAGCTAGATTCACCCCAGCCTTCATCGGGGATTCATTTTCTCATTGTATTGTGAATTGAAAACATGTGTTACAGAATTCAGTGTCAGGATAGGGTGGCTCCAGTGTTACCAAGTGATTTATTGGTACTTTGTCTTGCTATGATGCATCTCAGTAGAAGAGGCCAAAAAGGTTGGCAAAGGTGGCAGACCAGATCCCTCTCAACCCACACGTATCTGATTACTGGCACTTTAAGTTGAGCTTTAGGCAAGTAATTTGGGATTTAGCTTATGGAGGTGTAGTTGCATAATTCTGAGTATTGCAGTATTGATATTGCATGCAAGGAAGCAGTTTGCACAGGATATGGGATTTGAGCTGTTAATTGTTATTTAAAGATTTAGAAAAGCAAGCAGAGAAATGTATTCATTTTCCCTGTGTCAGTCTAAGTCACTGTCTTAATAAAGCTCATCTTAATTGGCTAGAGAAATGACAAGTACGTGCATCCCAAGGTAAAGTATTTTGTCAGTTTGTATTTTGAATGAGGTTAATCTGAAGATCTTAGTTGAAGGTCTAAATCTATGCCACTGTGGACAGAAGATGTCTCACTAAGTTAACAACTCTGTTAAACAATTCATTTTGATACTTTAAGCCTTTTTTCAAAAATTTTTAGAAGATTTTTTTAATCCTGGGATTTTTATGAAGATAATGTTAATCTGTATAAAGTGAACATTTCACCCATTAGTCCTCTGCCTTGTGGATAGAGTTACCAAGTGAGCTTCAGTGCAGCTTTGTGGTGCATTGCTTGTATAAGTTTCAATTCTCATGGCAGTTAAAGTCAGCCAGCAAAGCTCAGGAAGATTTTTTTCTAGCAGGCATATCTAGCAAATGAATACAAGTGGTATGAGACTATGAGTTCGGACAGCCTCTCAGTACTCTGGGAGGCTTACGTGGACTTTTTATGAGACTGAAAACAAGAAACGAGATTCACAAGGGTAAAGTGCAGGTGTCGAATAGTCACAAAACAGCACGTGGGTTGCCAGCAACACCGTCTGGACCCCAGCCGTGCATCACAGACAATACCTGCATGACTTGGTTGCAAGCTCTCACTCAAAGGCGCAGTATAAGGCCCTGCTGGGGGTCCCCAGTTATGCAGCAGAGCCAGGGAAAGCCTCACACCATGTCTGCTTCTAGGTGCAGCCATTTGGTTTAGCCCTAGCCACTGATGAATTTACCCAGGCTGATTTTGGACTGTGATAAGTGCTTCATTCTGATCACTGAGACATCAGAGCGGTGGTCTCCACTGTGGACCATGGCAAGCATCTCTGGTGTGACAAGTTGCATCAGATAAATTTGCAAGGGGATGTTTGTCCATTTCCCAAACACTCAATTCTATCCCTGCACCTAAAGCCATGCTTTTAGTCTCAAAATGCAATCAAAATAACAAATGTTAATACTCAATTTAGAATTAAATTCTAATTATTCTGTGTAAAAGCTGTCATTGCATCTGCTGAAATCTGCACATTTGTAAATTCCTGTTCTTAATGTAGATGTAATTGAACTTCATTCTTGGGAGGACATTGCATCCTTAAATGCCATCTAAGACTTCGTTTTTATGAATAAGCCTTAATTTCTATAAAGGGCTTAGAACTGGTCCAGATACACAAATGTAGCCGTGTCAGCGCTGTTCAACCCTGATGTCATATGTGTTGGCTGCCCTACTGGAAAAGTCTTTTAATGGTATCTCTTCTCTTTAAACAGTAAAAGTTTTTCTGATAGATTATAACCTAGGGTTCTGCCTTCAATGTCAGAAAATATTAGTAATGGGAGTACTTGGAATTTTAAGTTTGTTGCTTTTCAAAGTAGGGAAAAAAACCCCTGTATGTCGGTGTTCATTTACTCAGGTTTTTTGCTGTGGGTACTTTTCTTTATGGTAGTGCTGAAGGGTCAGCCTTGTGCTAGGTGTTACGCAAGTACAGAGTCGAAAGTAGGAGTGATGGGCAGGAGGTGTTCAGGAGAACTGAAGTGAAGGTAGAGGGGGAGCACACAATGGAGATTAAAGCACTGGTGGGAACAGGTGTGCTACACAGCCTGCTTGGTGCAGAAAGTCAAAGCTGGACTAGTGGGTGAATGTTCATGGGTTATGTGACTGCTGCTTGTCCTGTCTCCAGGCTGTCTTCATTCCTTTCCCTGTGTCACAGGCTGGGAAAGAAGGGAGTCTGTAGTACTGCAAGAGTGGAATGGAGTTTTGCCAGTGCAGTCTTGGGTCTGAGGGGAAAGGTGGCCTGAAATTGAGTCCTGTTTTATTTTGAAGTATTTTTTTTACAAAAATATGGAGTATTTTATACTATTTTAGGCGAATAATTCTCTATCTTTCCTCTTCTTTCATAATTTCAAAGGGCAATCAGAAGTACCACGGCAGCCATTGCCACCAAGACCACCTCTGCAGCCTCAACCTGGCATATCCCTGCTGCCATCAAGGCCAAGGATACAACCCCCGCGACAGAGGACCCCTCTTCAGCCACCACAGCCAAGACCTCTTCCGCGCCCAGTGCTGCCAGGATCAGGAGTTGTGCCATTTCTGCCCGGAACAACCGGGATCATCCTGGAGACTGGAGAGGCAGGGCCTCCTGGCACTGTTTTAATGTCAGGAAGAGGGAGGCTTAGGAGTGTGGACGGTCAGGCTGGTCAAAGTACCATGCCCATTGCTGAAGGGTATGCTGGAGCACCAGGTGAGAGAACCAAACTAACAGTGAATCACTCCCATCTTAAGTGGAATGGACATGTTAGGTCTTCCTAGAGGGGTGACACTGAGATCTGTTGTGCTTTACCAGGCACCTTTCAGCCTTTCGTGGATGCCAGTTACAGCTATTGCCATTGGGAATGGGTTTACGGTAGAGGCGATTTCTGAACAGGCCTTTGCAGCCTCCAGCTGGCTACAGAAGTAGGGGAAACGCGTTCAGTGCCAGTTTTGTTGTCTTTGCCAAGGCTGCACTAAGCATGAGGTCAGCAGAGCTGATGTAAATCCTTGGTAACTACTGCAATCTTTGCCATTAAGGAAACTTAAATTATATTTTTTTTCTTGCCGTAGTGCTTGCAGTGGATTTAGTACATTGTAGTAAGAATTTTTTTCCCTTTGCTGTGGCAGCCCCAGCTTAATGATAATTGAGCATTATGTAGGAGATGCTATTTGGTAGCTACTTCAGTAAGTTGCTGTTTGGTAACAAAGGGTGCTTTTTAGAATACTGCAGCAATATTTTGTCATAGTGTACTCCATTATGTACTGTGTGACACATACTGCTTTTTCTTTGTAGGATATCCAAAGTTATTTCCTCCTACCACGGACTCGCAAGGTAAGGTGACTGTTAACTGGAAATTCTTTACACAGGTACTTCATGTTTATTTCAGTCCCTGGAAAGTCACGATCGAGAGAACAAATCTGACAGATTTTTGCTATACCTAAGCATTAAAACATAATCTGCATCCTTTGAAAAGATTATTTTTTTGAGGTTTGGAAAAATAATTTATTTGGGGTTATTGTTACTTACTTCAGTGGTTTTTTTTTTTTAATACAGAGGGTTTCTAGTTCCAAGCAAATGTCAGTATTGACCTTTTTTTTCCTTTTAATGAGAAAATACATATTTCTTTCTGATAATTTTAATATTTCTTTAATAAGATATGAATAAGGCCAAGACTAAGATCTTGAAACACTGTTAGTATCTGAGCTAGTGCATAACTAGGTCTTCCTCATGGGAGAGTTTCTGGCTTTGTTAGAATCACGAGGGCTCGTGTTCTTAACTTCAGTGAAAGTAGGAGTACTGCCACTGACAACCACAATTTAAAAAGATTCAAAATGCAGTTTTCTTGGTTTCTTGGTGTTTTGTTTTTTTTTTTTAATAATTGTTAATATCACAGTTCATGTATGGATTTATATGGTAAACAGGTATAAATCTTGTGTGGGACATGCTAGTTGGCCTTGATAAATACGTTGATTGGGTGCTGCCTGCCCTACAACCTCATAGTCAAGATATTATCAAACCCTGGGGAATGGTATCCTGGATCAAATGGAATATTCCCACACCCTCTTCAAAAAGAATTATTTCATCTAAATTTGAGGAAATATGAGAAATAGATGAAAATAAAACATTAGAGCTTTCTGGCATCAAAAATCCTACCCTTGGGACTTGGTTTGATGGCCCTAACAAAATCACAGATACACATCCTGAAGACTGGTCTGGGGACTGACAAAAAGAGTTGTAAAGAGTTCACACTGTAATTCTGGTATTTATACTTTCTAATTAAAAATCTGCCATAGCCTTACAGCAATCTTTTTGCATTTGAGGATGGTGGTGGTAAGAACAAGCAGCAATAGATGAGGCTTTTGGAAGAGGATGAGAAGTAAAGAAATGTTCATTTATCTTGATGCCAGCAAAGCCAATATAGATGTCTAGATTTCTGTGATAAATGGATTTCCTGGGGGTTTTCTTCCACTTTGTACAACCTATTGCCATTTATAGACAGCAGTATTTTAATATATGTATGCTGAAACTGTGTGAAACAGTAGGTCAAAAAGGCAGGGTGTGGCAGGCAGCGTGCCTGTTTGCTGCTTGGTGGAACATGTTACGGAAGAAACGTTATCACCCTAGGATCCAGAGAGGTGGGCTTGACCAAGGAGTTCCTTTTCCTGATCCATGCCCCTGAAGACCTATCTAAATACAAGATATACCTGCTGATCTGTCCTATAACTTCCCCCAAAATGCCTTGCAAACCCCAATAGCAGGTGCCGTTATAGAAAACAGAGGTGAGGATGGTACAAATAGCTATTAGACTTCTGTGGAGTTAGAGCATTTACATCCACTGTCCCTAATCATCAGTGTCTGCTTACAGACAGCAAAGAGAGCAAGCATTCTGGGACAGAATTCAGCAGTTAACAGTGTTGTGGAAATTAACAGCTGGGGAAGGGAAGATTTTTGGCTTATTGGAGGAGGAACTTAATGCTTAAATAAGGCATCAAGGAGTCCTTAATATCTAATTTGTGCAGGACAATAGTTCATGATGTCTTGTGGTACTGAAATTCAAATTTGAAAGAAGATCAGACCTTCTTGTACTGTAATTCCTAATATAAGAAGCTTGTACTATTAAATTGGCCTTCTGAGTACTCCCTTTCATTTCTGTTTCTGAATAGCTTCTGTTACATAAAAGCACTGCTCAGGAAGAAGTTCAGGGCTCCAACTCTGTCCTCTGGGATTAAACTAGCCCACTTTAGTACTCTTATTGAATGCTGAGGCACAATTTGCATACTTTCAATACCTAAGTATTTCTTGAGTTTTTCAGATTCATTAGCTATCTCTTTGCATGCATCTCACAACATTGTAGGTAGAGACCTTCAAGGACTTAAAAGTATTTAATGAGAGAGTATAAGGTACAATATTACATATTAGCTCTTTCACAGGCAAGGAGTTCATGACAAAGGTGAGTTAAGTGTCAGGACCTAAGTGCATCCACCTAATCTCTTTTAATACATAAAGAGTTGAACCAACTGTTATTTAAAGAAACATCAGCGGCAAATGTTATTGAAGCATGGCAGTTTTACATTTATGAGGATTTTTGTTTGCTGGAGCAAAGAAAATTGCAGGAGGCAGAAGTAATGAATTGGCTGATGAACTGCTCTGGGAACTGATGAGAAAATGCTTGTAAGATCCCAGGTCACACAACTAGGCAAGGACAGAGCCAAGCAGAGGATTTCGACGTTCTGATCAGCATACAGAGGACCACAGTGAAAAAAATTCACTGAAAGCACGAATTGCCTTTTCCACCCTCCCCCTTCATCCAGTCTGCAGTGTTGCTTGTGTCCTTAACCCTGCAGCTTCAATGGAGGGTGGTTGCTCCTCTCTCAAAGAAACACCTTGTACAGTGTAATAAACAGCTGAGCTAGTGAGCCCTACTGCTGTGCTAACGCTGCTGTATATATCCATGCAGATAAAGGGCTAATTTTGGTTTGGGCTTTTTAATTCTTATTACATGTCGGATACTCAGCCATCTTTACTTTCTCCATGTGACTCCAGGCAGCAAGTCTGGAGGACACATTTCAAATATTAAAGGCATGATGTTACTGTAATGTAAGATTTATGTTGTTGCAGGTGGTCCTTGATTTGAAGAAAGAGTTTACTGAATGCATAAATTACCCTGCCATGCTTGTGACGCGTTCTGCTGCATGTTTAGCTCTTTCTTTTGATCATTAGACAGGGAGCAGTATTCTTGTTAGTACACATCAGTGGTCTAGCACAGGGGAAAGCATGTTTGCTGACTTTGAGGTGAAGAACATGTGATCACCCACAGTTGCACTAGTGGTTGTGTTTTGTTGCTGTTTGCATGAAAGAACAGTGCAACTCACAGAAGCACGCTGAAGGATGGCGTAGGAGATGGGTATTTGTGTAAGGAGCGGTAGGTAAGTGCTAGGGCAAACCTCTTGCTGCGATGTGAAAGGTAGGAGTCGTAAGAGCAGAGAGAGCTGTTACTAACAGACTCAGGAGAAAAGTAGCTGTGTCTTCATAACACACTGAGCAAGTTATCATCTGCATTAGAAACACTGTGACTTAGCAGAGCTAATGGGCCCAGCTTCATTGAGCACTGGCTCATGGAAATCAGTGTGGCACTGTGCTGTGCTTCATGGCCATCCCATAATCAGTGGGAATGTTCTTGAAAATGAGAGGTGTTAGTCTCAAACTGAAGAGTTAAAAAAAAACAGTGAGGAGGTGATAAATTGCTGATATTTTTGTCCCATTTGCTCTAACTGAAATTATGCACTTTGCCTTCATTTAGATTTAGGACTATTGGCCAAGCAGAGGAAATCTGACATATTTTCTGTACTCCTGCGATATGCAAAGGCATCATAAGTGCACACTGACAAATGAATTACATACTGATGGTCTCTTCTGTGTAGACTCTTGAAGAGTCCTTATTCCAGTTGCTGAGCAATTGTCAGCAGCACCATCACGCTCTTTTTTTTTTTTCTCCTTTCATCTTGATAGAAAATGCCTATGCTGTGCAGTTTTGTTTTTCTTGAATTTTTTTTTTTTTTTCTTCTTCTTCTTTTCCTCTTTCAGGCCCTTGGGCTCTGTGGGAGGCATGAACTGTGCTGGGAAGTCAAAAGAGAGGTGGAGAACCAGAAATACAACTGCAGATGGGTGGAAGTAGATGTAACCTAACAAAGGCCACCCATGTATCTTTGGTCTTTTGACTCCCCAGAATGCATTATACTAGCTTAGGTTGCCATGAACATGCATACCTGCTCCTGCTTATGTATAAATATATATCAAGTGAAACCTTCTTGAATAGGTCTAAAGTCAGAGTTTTTTTCCTCCCCCAGAAGCTGTAAAACTGTGGTTGAATCTTTTGTGAAACTTTTTGTCTGCCTCGCAGTTTCTTCATCAGAGCTGTGCATGTGGTTCCCAGCTTTTAAATGCTTTAAAACTTTTCTTCCTGATTTTTATAATTCCACAACGCTAACTGCTTAGGTGAAAGCAGTTTCCAAGCCTGGACCTTGCCTAGAGAAGCTGAACTTTGATCTTTGCATGAAGGAAAGTGTTTGCAAGTGGGGGCATGTAAGGGAAGGTGGTTCACCTCTCTTTAAAGTTCTGCAAAAGCACTGCTGAGAGCTGCAGTTCCAGCTGGAAGCAGGGAGGAGGGTGGGAGCCATGTTGCGTCTTCACTGTGCCTCCTAATATTGCCCACTGAACCGATCTACAGGTTATTTAGATGGGTTTAAGATTTCTCCTTTGGACAAACACAGATGGTGTGCTGAACTAGGCTGCAGGGCTGAAGCAATTTCAGCAGCAAACTCTAATAACTATTCTAGCAATTAGTGCAGGAAAATCTTGAAGGAAGCCATGGTGAGCCAGGGTAGGAGTCGCTCCCTTATTCAGATGACACCAACCTGAACAGAACTGGAGCTACTCCAAATGGAGAGGACAGCATTTCTGGGCAGGCAGCAAATAGTTTGTGCTGTCTATGCAGTATGACTTCAGGGGAGAGAAACCTTTCTGAGTGAGCCAGCAAGAAGTTTGTTGAGGTGCTTTTCAGTTTGTTTGAGTCTCAGGGTAAGCTGAGAATATAAAGAGATGCTTTCTGTAAGTAGTGGGGCATTAAGGTGCTGGAGCTTTACAGAAGCTGCTTAAATAAGTAGACTTCCTGCAATTAATTTTGGTCCTTTCAAATAACCTCATCTTAGCTTACAGGAGCACCTGCAGGTGCAGTGGCAGGTAGGAGTAATGAAAAAGGGCTTCTGTCTGTTTTCTGAGCATGAGACAAAATATTGAATAAGGAGATTTCCAAAGATATATGAGGCAGCTGGTTACTAGCCCCTGAGGGAAATCATGGTAGTTATTTGCCATTTCTGAAGTTGCAGGCATGTCTTCCCCTTGTCTTCCCCTTCTACCCCCCGATGCCAAATTATTCAGAAAAAAAAAAAAGGATAGCAGAGCATTTGTATATCCAAATTTTAAGTGAAGTTTTGTCACTTTTTAACTTCAATTTTTAAGTGATATGAGAAGAAGAGAAAACCAAACATCTATTTTAAAGGCAGAAGAAGCAGGGGTGAAACAGCAGGGAGAAGACATGGTTCCTAACCTGAACAAGGTAGAACAGAAAGAGCAACTGAGGACAACTTTAAGTGTATTTGTTGTTTACTTAATTGCCCAAACAAAGCAGCAAGAGTTGACTACTTCTAGCAGTGTGTCCTGCCTTTGAGGAAATGTTTAGAGGGAAGGGAACTGAAATGGGACTAATAAGTGGTCGATCACTAAACAGTTGCCATTAAGTCAGTCTGTTAAAAGTAAAAATTTGTCTTAATTGTCCAAATTGTATTTTGTCCAACACCAGTCTAACAGCAGTGTTTAGCTAGTAAGTAGATAGCCACTGTAAAATACCTAAGTGTCTGTTGGATCTGCTGAGAAAAGAAGAAAAAATTGTGGAGTGAGAAGTCCCTCAAAAGAGAAGTGCTGGAGAGAGAGAAAAGCCCCAGTGATGGTCCTCTTTGCTTTAATACCGAAGTGTTACTTCTTGTAGATATTTTCACTAGCCTTTGGCAGAGAAGGTAAAAGATCTAAGTTATGCACAGCTTTTCGGCATGACTAGGAAAGCTGACACGAGCTGTACCCCTTCAGCACTCCTGTTGCCATTGTGATAGTGTCGGGGAGCGGAGATGTCCAAGGGCAGCCTCAATTCTGAAGAAGGTTCACGGCAGAAGCATTGTTAAATTGGGAGGTAGTAGGATTTCCACTGCCAGCATTTACAAGCCGTGTATCTTTTCCTTAGAAGGAAAAAAACAGGGGGGAGGCTGTGGCCAAGGGGGGAATTTTATGGTACTCAGTAAATTTTATGGTGAGACACCTGGGACCTGGTCCAGCAATATGTGTTCTGCTAATTCTGGCATCCCTCAAGTGACGGGGTTAGTCCAAGTGGAGTATGTGCAGGAACAGAGACACTGGATTATAAACCATCACAGGGAGAGTCTGTTTGTCATCGTGATGTGACTCTGACTCATGTTGTTACCCACTTCAGGACCTGCTGCTGCTGCGGCCTCTCTGGTGTCATTTTCTGCTGGGCTCACGCAGAAGCCTTTCTCCAGTGATGTCGGCGTGGTTCACTTTAACAAAGTGCTTGTGAATGATGGGGACTGTTATAACCCCAATACAGGTAACAGCCAAAGGACAGACCCGCAGAGATGCCAGATGGGCACTAGCATGGGTTACCAGTGTTTGATGCTATCTCAGGCCTTGCTGGTGCATTGAACAAACAAAATAAGTCCATCTAAACCAGACACACCAGGGTAAAAGCTTCCTGTGGATGTGGACAGGCATGCACTTTGCCACTGCTGTTTTTCCACAACTGTCCAGTAATACTGAGGCCCAACTAACCTCTACCTCTCCTCTGCCAGCACGGCTGGTTGTGCTCCTCACCCCACCTCAGGCCACCTGAGCCCAGGTAGCAGAGGTGAGGTTCCTTGCTAATCCACTTCACTGCATCTCAGCCAGCTGGGTCACCCAGGGGAAAGGAGGTGATATATAACTGCCTCCCCAGCAGCAGTAACTGCGGGCTGCCTCCTTCTCAAGCAGAGTGTCATGTCACTTGAAAGTGGTAGGTGTACCTTAACCTACTGGGGACTTGCACACCATCTGGGTGCCTCTCACTTCTTCACCCAGTTCTAAGTAGTGGCAGCTGCTTAGGCCAGGAGGTTTCTGAATGTGGACAAAACCTGCTTCTGTCCCAAAGGACTGGTGGGCTGTAACACAAAAGCAGCAACCTTTTGCCCTAATGATGGCTGTCAGTTGGTCAGCTGCCCAGGCTGACCTTGTCACAGTTACCTATACGTAGCAGTGGGTAACCCATGTTGCTTTATGTTTGTCGTCGTGCTTAGAATGATCAGGTCTCCATTTTAAATAACTCTGAAAAGCTCAGTCTGTCTGTCTTCTGCAGGCATTTTCACATCACCATACGAAGGGCGCTACCTGATCACTGCCGTGCTGGCTCCAGAGAGGGATGAGTACATAGAAGCAGTGCTGTCTGTCTCCAATGCAAGCGTGGCTCAGCTCCACACAGCTGGGTACAGAAGGGAACTGCTGGAGTATCACAAACCCTACTCAGGGAAACGAACCTGTGGTGGTCCTGGGACGTTCCACCTTGTTCTTCACCTCAAAGCAGGAGATGAGGTCAACATCGTCGTAACGGGAGGCAAACTGGCCTACACAGACTCTGATGAAATGTACTCCACGTTTAGTGGAGTTCTCCTTTATCCTTCCATTTCTCATGTTTAGGTTTACCTTGAACAGGAGAGAAGGGTAAGATATTCAGAGAAATTAAGTGTAATAAAATTCAAAGCTTTAATATATTCAGTTTATATATTTGATTTCAGTGATGGGTTTATAGTCTATACTGAGACTTTTTCCTTGTCCCCTGTTTCCGGAGGTAGCTACAAAAGACATGTTTCTGTAGCTAAATTAACTCCTTTCCAAGCCCTTGTTTACCTGTACAAGAACTGTTAAACAACAAATATGTTCTCAGTAGGTGCTTTTTCCACTGTGCTCTTGCTATTCCCTATTAAATTGTCTTTGCTGTTTTCTCCCTAGTTTATCAAAGTTTACATCTTCACTGAAGTTTACAGTTGTGGTCAGCTATTTTCATGTTTTCAGTAAAGCGGGGTCAAGAAAGTGATGTTGTATTGGACATGGTTGATGACTTCCTTAGTCCTTGTGGTGTTTAATAATATTTTGGGTCAAGTGCATTTGCATAAACAATTTGTTCAAAGCAACTGCTAACCATGGTGGTGCAAAGCAAAATGATACTTGTCTGCATCAGTTTTCTTTTTTCCCTTCAGGGCCAAACACAGTGCTAAGAGACAAGTGACTCATTCCACTCAAATGGAAGCAGCTGTGTAGGGAGAAACTTACCTTGCCTCAGCTTTCCACTGGGCAGACATGAGTGTAAGGTGCAGTTGCTACTACTGAAAGATTTAGAATGGTTATTTTCAATTGATACAGTAAAAAAAGACGATGATCAGTAAAGCATGATGCTCTTGACATTAACGCTTGGTGCTTGAAATGAATAAACCAGGTTATAAAACTCTAGATCGTCTGTGCTTAGCTAGAAAAATGGTAATTTTGAAACTGTTAAAAAATTTTACAAAGTTTGTTTCTGGCATTCCTACAGTATTTGCATTACAAAGGAAGTTTTGTCTTTGTTGCATTGTAGAAAACAAATCAGAGGAAAAAGTGTTGATACAGGAAAAGAGTCTTATTAGCCCATACTGTCAAATGCACAAACCAGCCATCTGCACTAAGTCTTGCTGTGACAGCCTGCTGCATCAGTGCTTTTGAGCGAGGCTTGTTTTAATATTCAGCATCTGTTATATAAACAGATGAAGCAACTTTCTTAGCTTAAACAGATAAATACATTTGAGACAACACTAGTTTATTTCTCATACTAGTCCCTTCTCAGTGGAGGTAACAAAAATGTTTTGGCTCTTTCGAGTTAGCATTTTGATCTCTTTCATGTCTGAAAAAAAAATCCAGCAATGCTTTACTGAAAGCAGGACTATTCAGCTGTCACCTATAGATTCTTATATAAACTGATCTTCTTAATAGTCTATTCATGCTGTATAGAGTTGTATTTATTGTAGTGGTTTGTGTAGTATATTTTCCTTCTTACAAATCCAGAACAGCTGTTCATAGCCTTAGAACAAACAATTCCTTTAGGTGAAGGGAGAACTCCCTGTGCTGCTTACAGCATAGGCACAAGTTCAGCTGAAGCCCTTCCCATGTGAGGAGGCCAGATGAAGGCTTATGCCTTTGTTACTTAGTTTTGGAATAGATACTCCCTACTAACTGTGTTTCCAGGCGATGAGATGGGGCCTTCCCACAACAAACTATCACATCCTGGAAGTTGAGCAGCTTTTGAGAAAAGCAGGCAGAAAAAGCTCTCTCTCCACAGAGGAACTCAGAGTTGGTCCCTGTGCAGCTAAGATTGCACTGGAGGAGTTGTGAACACAGGAAGGAAATTCTGAGTGGAGTTTTAAAGCACCTGGTTTAGGAAGATCTCTTGGCACCTGATTTTCAGAATGACAGTGTTACTGATAAGCAGAAGCTAGGACTGGATATATTTCGTAGCAGGAAGGCTGTTAGTAGCCAAAGGTGTACAGTGAACTTGCACTTCACAGCTTGATAAAGGGAGCTACCCCTGTCTCATTTCCCTATCCATTTGTCTTGACCTGTGCTGGAACATGAGGCATTAGCATGCAGTTAGCAAGCACCTGCTTGTTCAAGAGGGGCTTAGTTTTCTTTTGTCCTAAATGAACAGCCCCTTTCTGTCCCATGCCTTTCTAGGTCTCAAAATTGAAGGGGCAGACAGGAAAGACTTTTTTCTGTGTTTTCAAAAGCCAATTACATCAACCACTTTTTTTTTAAACATAATTTCTTGTTATGTATGAAAGCCAGAGAAGCACTTTTCCTTTTAGGATATTTTTCACTCGCCTCAAGAAAGCTGTGTTCTCTAAGAAGTTGGCTCCAGACTATGTGTGACTCAAGTACTGTTAGATTATTGTTGCCTGTTCTAAAAATGACTCATGGAAACAAACAAAATAAGATGAGTGCATAGGGAGACCTAGCTGGCAAACACAACCTTTTTTTTTTTTTCCGCTCCAAGTGAGACGTTTTTAAGAATCAGTGGTGCAAGTTTAGCACTAGAGTTGTAAAAGTTATATCATCCAATTCTTTCCTAACCGTTCCGGTACATTTCTAGATCCAACCCACAAATCTTCACAAGCCCAGTTCTGCTAATGGGACAGGACTGTCTTCTACCAGAAAGTTTCTCCTTGTACCCAGGATCTGCTGCCACCAATGCTGAGATTGTTCAGGCCCTCATAATGCAGCATAACTGGTATTTGTACACAGATACAAAGCATTCCCTAAACTGTGTCAAAGCAGAGCCCAATCTCAGCGGTATATTTTGAGGGCACCTTTTAGAGCTTTTTCCCATCCACTGTCTCTAGCAGCACGGTAGCTAAAGCTATAACCTTTGACAAGGAACCTCTGTTTTAGTTTCCTGCCTTTGTTGAGGGAGACTTGAACCTTAATTACCATTTCCTTAGTAATTGCTGTAATCAGGGTAGGTGGCTCAGTTTCTCCTGATGTGGTTATTTTCCTGGAGCTTACAAGGTAGAATATTCCCCCAGCTGGGAAGACCACAATGCTGTAGCCCCTGAATAGCAAAGGAAAGGGGGAAGCCAAGTTCTAGTCTCTGCCCCAGCAAGTGCTTGGATAAAACATTCAGTAAAGCAGCAGCTAGAAGAGACCCAAGCATAGATGCATTCATGGGCCTAGTGAGGGTTTGCTCGATACAGAATAGCCCAAGCCCAGCTTCAAAGAAAGGAGCAAGAGCCCTGCTCCAGAATACCCTGAACCCACTGATGGAGCATTTACATCTTCACTGAGAATCAGCAACAGAACAAGGAACTACCTACACTGAAAGGAACATTTCACACTGTGAGTTCATGATTTGACTACTACATCCACGAGCATCCACAAGCTCAAATAAGAAAGCTATAAAAAAAACCCCACAATGCTGTATGTGGGAGCTCTAAGGCAGGTATACTGCCTGTTTCATAAATCACAGTGTTACGTTTTAAATCTGCTTTGTAATGCAGTGTATGAGGATTGCAAGATTCTTAAGCAAATCAGTTCAGGTGCTCCCATTTGACATCAAAACAGGAAGAAAACCACGCCATACCAGCTGAAGCTGTACAGACGTGTGTCTGACAGCTCCTTAGCCGGGCATGAGGCAAGGTGGTTTCTCAGGGACTATCCAAATATCAAAACCAGCAGAGTTCCTGGGGCAGCATCACTTGCGAGACAGGTAAATTCCCATAGCCAGGTCATTAGCAGCGGAACATCTGAAGACAAGCCAGCATGCCGACAGCCAGAGGAGACTCTGCTCTGGCCAAACATGCCAAGTATATCCTAGAGCAGCTATGGGGAAAGACAACAAAGCAACATATAAATCAGTCATATTCCCAGGAAAGCTTGGAGCAAAGCAGGAATGCCAGTTTTCACAACAAATCGTGTAAAAAAAAAAAAAACCTCATTATTTTAATTTACTATTAAGAGTTGAGAGACAGTGGAGACGTTTCTATACTGACCACTCAATGAGGATTTTCTGTGTTTTTCCACCATGTATCTTTTCAATGTATGACGGGTTACTTGCAGCAACTTTGTGCAGTTTTGCTGAGAGCCTCTAGTCAGCTCGGTGAAGCCAACAAGCCAGTCAAGAAAAACTACAAATAGTCAAGGAAATAGAGCAAGCTGTAAGTGAAAAACATAGGAAGGCAACTTGAAACAAAATGCCCCTCAACCACCCACTGCAGCTTTAAAATGTGCCGGGAATGCAAGGTAAAGGGCTCCCCAACTGCAACCAGGAGATTCAAATCAGGATTGAAATGTTTCCTGAGGATATATCATGCATTTGGAAGTGAGTTTTATCTGCTGAGTAAGTCCTTATGTTACGGTCCAGTAGTGGATACTCATCTATTTCACCAAAACTAAAAATGCATTTACACAGTCTCAGCTTGGAGACAGGAGGAACATGTACTCCACTGATACTTGATCAGCAGATAGGCTTTGGCTGCTAGTTGCTCCCAGGTAATGGCATAGAGTTCAAATTGTCCAGTTACCTGGAATACCTGGGGGCTGTGTCCCATCATCGCAGGACAGACTTGCACTGGAGCCAGCACCAACCATCCTGCAACATAACCCTGCAGACTTGAGACAAGATGCAGAACAGCTCTGCCCGTTCTTTGTATATGGGAGACTTGAAAGAACATCTTGCAACATATTATTACATTAGCAGGTTTTGCCATTTATCCATTTTGCTATCTTGATTGTGAAAAAAGGAACATTACTGTAATTTTTCAGCAAAGAACAGTGCATTTGAGAGTATGCTTTTTGTGTGCACATGTATACATACATTCTTTGAGAGAGGGAACTATACAGGAACATGAAGAAAATTGTGATGGAAAACAACTGCAGATATGTCCAAATAAAGCCTATCATCTGTTGTGTGATGTCTGGATGCTCTTTGCTTTCCAGTGAACACAGCAGCACTGTAAGCCAAAATTTTTGCTCTCTCCTCCACCACCTTGAAAACTGCAGTTTCTGGCTTCTTAGTCAAGCCTGCATGTATATTTTAAGTGTTTATTTCGTGTCAAGCACTGTTACATTGGCTTTGTGGTACACAGAAGTTCTGCCAGCACAGTTCTTAACCCATCTTAGTTGCTCATTCAGTGCTCTGATTCCTGGTGAATAGAATAGATTTCAGGTGGAAGGGATGTACAATGATTTTCTAGTCCAACTGACTGACTAATTCAGAGCTAACCAAGTTAAAGCATGCTGTTAAGGGCATTGTCCAAATGCCTCTTAAACACTGACAGGTTTGTGTTATTGACCACCTCTCTAGGAAGCCTGTTCGAGTGTTTGACCACCCTCTCGGTAAAGAAATGCTTCCTAATGTCCAGCCTGGTGCAGCTTTGAACCATTCCCATGCGTCCTGTCACTGGATCCCAGGGAGAAGAGATCAGCACCTCCCTCTCCACTTCCTTTCCTCAGGAAGCTGAAGAGTGCAATGAGGTCACCCTTCAGCCTCTTCTTCTCCAAACTAGACAAGCCCAAAGTCCTCAGCTGCTCCTCACAGGACATGCCTTCCAACCCTTGCACCGGCTTTGTTACCCTCCTCTGGACACATTCAAGGACCTTCACATCCTTTTTAAATTGTGGGGCCCAGAACTGCACACAATATTCAAGGTGAGGCCGCACCAATGCTGAATACAGCAGGATAATCACCTCTTTTGACCGGCCGGTTACGCTGTGTTTGATGCACCCCAGGACAGGGTTTGCCCTCTTGGCTGTCGGGGGACACTACTGACCTGTATTGAGCCTGCTGCTGACCAGCCCCCCCAGATCCCTTTCTGCAGGGCTGCTCTCCAGCCACACCTCTCCCAGTCTGTACTTCTGTCCAGTGTTACTCCGTCCCAGGTGCAGGACCCAGCATTTATTCTTGTTAAATTTCATCCTGTTAGTCATTGCCCAATGCTCCAATCTATCCAGAACGCCCCCAACCCTGCCCCAAGGCCTCTTGTCAACAGCACCTCCTAGGTTGGTATCATCAGCCAAGTTGCTAATGGTGCATTCAACTCCTGCATCCAGATTGTTGATAAATAGATTGGACAGAACTGGCCCTAGAATTGAACCCTGAGGAACACTACTGATGACCAGTCACCAGCCAGTCAATTTACCACAACCCTTTAAGCCCTGCCCTTCAGCCAGTTCTAGGCTGAACAGCTCAGGCTATGATGTTGCTTATTCTCACCAGAACACGTATACATGAAATATCAGAAGTGGGGAACGTAAGATCAGAGAACAGTGAGGTAGGAAAGAGAAGGAAAAGAAGAAGGCAGGGAAAAGACTGGAACAAAAGAAATGACTAGGCAGAAAACATGAAGTGTACCAGCTCTCAGTGCTGGGGCGAGACAGGCAACCACCCAGTCCTTAAAGCAGAATTCAGGTGAATTCAGACTAAAGATGAATATTTAGTCAAAACTATCTGTCTGGCATATTGCCTTACAAGCAAAGGCTGTTGTAGCACTCCTGAGGAAGTGGCTTAGCATTGCTTGTAATTATCTCAACGTTAATTGTGCCCCGTTCAAAGCACTATACACAAAAGCCATTAATGCAAGTCCTCGCTCTCATGCAGCTCAACATCTGTTCTCCCCCTGAGCCATGCTGCTGCAACGGCTGTTTAGCTGGGAGGGCCTCCTGCTGCACACCAGCCTGGGTCCTCAGTCCAGGCCGGCAACCGCTTCAGCCATGAGGAAAAATACCGCACAGGGTTACAGTGCCAGAGTCTTTCCGCTATTCTTTGCTACGGCCCCCTGCACAGTTAGAGAAGTCTTGGGCATCTCCAGTATGGGGTAGAAATATCAATATGGGTTTGATTTATTTGTCTAAGGTGAGGGGAGGACAAGCAGCTAGTATTGTCATGCTTAGAAAACACATTGCACAGAAGTGGCTGCCCCTGCCAGACAAGCCCTTGCTGTGCCCAACAGTAAAATCTCTGGAAGCTCTGAACCGTCCCCCTCTCTCTCACGCAGCATGCAGGACATCTGCCCAGAAAACACCTCTGAGCAGCCAGCTGCATTACAGTTCTGTTCACCACTGGTCCAAGAGCTCAGCCAGCAACTACAAAAAGTAGGAGCGCTGTAATGGTTTTGTGTGGCAAGGTTTTGGTAGCAGGGGGGTTACAGTGGTGGCTTCTGTAAGAAGCTGCTGGAAGCTTCCCCTGTGTTCGAGAGAGCCCATACCAGCCGGCTCTAAGAGGAACCCACCACCAGCCAAGGCCGAGCCAATCAGTGATAGTGTTAATGCCTCTGTGATAACATTTTTAAGAAGGAAAAAAGTTGGGACAGGGAGAAAAAGCCGCCAGAGAGAGGAGGGAGAACATGTAAGAGAAACAAGCCTGCGGACACCAAGGTCAGTGAAGAAGGAGGGGGAGGAGGTGCTCCAGGCGCCGGAGCGCAGATTCCCCTGCAGCCCATGGTGAAGACCATGGTGAGGCAGGCTGTCCCCCTGCAGTCCAGGGAGGTCCACGGTGGAGCAGATACCCACCTGCAGCCCGTGGAAGACCCCACACTGGAGCAGGTGGGTTCCCAAAGGAGGCTGTGACCCTATGGGAACCCTGTGCTGGAGCAGGCTCCTGGCAGGACCTGCGGATCTGTGGAGAGAGGAGCCCACGGAGCAGGTTTTCTGGCAGGACTTACGACCCCATGGGGGACCCGCGCTGGAGCAGTGTGCTCCTGAAGGACTGCACACCATGGAAAGGACCCATGCTGGAGCAGTTCATGAAGAACTGCAGCCCGTGGGAAGGACCCACGTTGGAGAAGTTCGTGGAGGACTGTCTCCCGTGGGTGGGACCCCACGCTGGAGCAGGGGAAGAGTGTGATGAGTCCTCCCCCTGAGGAGGTGAAGCAGCAGAAAATAACGTGTGATGAAATGACCGTAAACCCCATCCCCATCTCCCTGTGCCACTGCGGGGGCTTGGTGGAGAAATCTGGGAGTGAAGTTGTGCCCAGGAAGAAGGGAGGGGTGGAGGGAAGGTGTTCTGAGATTTGGTTTTATTTCTCATTACCTTGCTCTAGTTGATTTGTAATAAATTGAGTTAATTTTCCCCAAGCTGAGTCTGTTTTGCCTATGACGGTAATTGGTGAATGATCTCTCCTGTCCTTATCTTGACCTGCAAGCTTTTTGTTATATTTTTTCTCTCCTCTGTCCAGCTGAGGCTGGGGAAGTGATAGAATGGCTTTGGTGGGCACCTGGCGTCCAGCCAGGGTCAACCCATCACAAGTGCACACGTACTCCCCAACCAAAACAGTGCAGGGCTGCACACACAGCCTGCCAGGGCCCTCGGTGTACAAACCGCATGACGTAAGTCTAGAAAGGGTGCCCTGCGCGCACACAGGAAAGTGCCCATCCTTGGAAACCGTGATTCTGTGATTCTATTCTTTGCACATCTAAGACCGTTGCTCCAAGACAGTAAAAATCAATCCACCAGGAACAAGATTACGCCATTAGGAGTCCATTAGGGGAAGAGGGACACAGGAGAGACAACGCCAGCTCAAAAATGTTTTTTCCACAAATCTGAACATTTGGCATGAACATAGGACATGCCACTCTTCTACTGCTTGCACTGGCGTAGTTGCTCACCGCACACAACAAGCAAGTACTGAGATGTAGGTGTGAAAGATGGGCAGTGAAGAGCGTGGTGTGAGGAGCAAAGTGCCTGAGGTGTGAAGAGAAGGGTGCAGCATGTGAGCAGAATCACAGGGGAAACCCAACAGAAATGGAGAGTCTGCTACTGCGGCAGGAGACGATAAAAACTCTAGCAGTAAGTTGTGTCTGTGCACAAGCAGAGCGAATGGGTGCTGGGGGCAGCAACACAAACGACACACACTGCAGAAGGATTAAAAGGCGTGACATCATTTACATGTGACCGAAATAGTTGGATTTTCTAAGGTAGGCAGCTAGTTGCATTTACCAACAGCAGCAAGAGACGAGGAAGAGTAAGTTTCTAGTGAAAGCATGAGGCCCCTTTTTCAAGATGGTCTCACAATAATTGCCTCAAGCAATTTAACAACTGTTGTGGAAGACAATACTCTGCCTTGAAAGGAAAAAGTTAACTTGGACTGAATTCAGATAAAACTCCAAATTAGGGCAGATTTACAAGAGCTCAAACTATGCAGTTGCAAGATTTTCTTCAAGGCAGCTTGTGTATTCCCAAGTCATGCATCTGTTACCTGCTATTCTATATTATTAATGCTTGTTTGCTTTTTTGTTATAGTTATAACCCAATACTGGTACTGGCACATAATGTAAGTTTGATGACAGCAATTATTTATCAGTTGTATAAATACTCTGAAAAAAATAAACCACGTGTGAGAGAAAGCAGATGTATCATAGTCCTTAGAAGAGCAACTTGAATTCCATGTAAAATACGAATACAATTTAAATAAACCCACATTTACTAAATCAGCAATACAAGAATGGAATTCCCAAGTACAAACTGAAGAAAACATTTAGTTTAAGTTTGTTTATTGTGATAACATTGTTCTGAACATCAATAAACATTGCACTGAAGTGTGGGTTACTGTACCCGAGATAGTCCAGTCTTAACAAAAACCACGGTATTGGTATGATCACAGATTTGACAATTTTAAACACGCTACCTTATCAGTGATTGGGTTGCTTAACAATCAAGTATTCCACATCTTCAACATAAAAAATGAAACAAATGATTGAATAGAGTTTTCCCACCATTAAAATAAACCAATGTTTTAACATTCATCTGGAAGTAATTAACACTGTAAAAAAAAAAAAACCCAAGCAATTTCATTCTATTCAGCAGAATTCAACTTTGGAAACTAAAACTTCTTCAGGCAAAAGTGACACTTTAAAGGCATCTCAAATTCACTATTTTTGATGTTTCATTATGAATTTGCATTACAGTAATTTAAGCAACTCTCATTCATATGACAGCATTTTCTAGAAGACTTGTATGAAATATTAACATGAAATCTCATCTCGTTTGTCTTTACCATAAGCGGATTCAGAGTTTGCTTCAGAAGTTCCATAATGGAGTTGACACAAGTGTTAAAACTTTTCCACTTGAAAAAAAAAGTTTTAGGAGTATACTGATGACAGGAAGCTAAGGGTACATGAGCCAAGATTGCACATGCAATTGTATACTGTTAGGGATGACAGCCCAACCTTTTGAAGTACAAACATGCTTGGTACAGTAAAAAAAAAAATCATCCAGAAATGTGTACCACTGAAGTTACTGATCTTTAAGTCATTAGAGAAACGGGTAATGTCCAAGTTACTAACAAGTTTTGAATTGCAATGTTCCTTATTTATTCCCAGATAAGTATCATTGACTCAGCCTTTGAGATGGTTCCAATGCTAAGAGTATCTGCATCTTCAACAACACAGCCTTAACAGGGGTGTGCATGCGCCTACAGACACACACATTTAGAAGTTCCTCTTTCACAGAAAGAATGATTTATCTTGCGCTAATTTTAAGTAAGTATAGCACAACTTGTTCTCAAACATTAGTTTCAGGGCACTTCTCTTGACTAAGGTAACAAAGGATAGGCTAATGCATAATTCTTATTTACCCCACTTCATATTAATATTGCAGCACAAGCCTACAGGTTGATACTAATGAGATGTCTTTTCTAGAGTCAGTAAAGTGCCCAGCAGTCCAAATTACATAGGTATGCAATGGTAGGTACAGTGCCCCCATATTCTGTCCCTAAGCAGGGTTAACAAACAAACAATCTGAAAAGCTTCAAATACAAGCCAGATTTAGAAAAACAAAACAAACTCCTGCCCTACGCATATCAGAAATATTCAATAACACTTTTACATTTTATCAAAAAACAAATATCAAAACTGTAGCTGTTACAGAACAAAAAAGAAAAATTTTTAACTAAGCATCTTTTTGGACATCCCTATAATACAAAGTAACAGGTTAGCAGAGTGAGGAGCTCTCTACAACCACACAACCCCCATATTCATACCAGCTTAAATTATATGTGTTTGGAGATATACCTGATACAATTTTTCCACACTGCTCATTTACTCAAGTCCCCACCTTAAAATCCACATCTTATCTTTATGACAATCTGAAAAGATGAATGGAACTGAAGAGAAAAAATTAACCAAGTTAAAAAAAAAAAATCAACCAAGAATGATACAGACAAACCTTGGTAACAATCTGTCCCATTTGGAAACCCATCCCAGTTTCATGAAGTGGTTTTATTTTTAGAAAACCTGTGTAATACCAGGGCCACCAAGAATAAGTTAAGTGTGGTAAAGAAAGCTTTGATATCCACAATGGACTGTTTTAGGAGAGGCAACTTCAGTCACTTTATGTAAAATAGAATCTTTAGATAGAATATTTCATCTTGTAATTAAAATACTTTATTATGTTGGATTCTTATTTATTTATTTTAAAGTATTTAAGTGTCTTAAAAGCTCAGATCCCATTCATATTCAAAGCACTTGGTGATCATGAAAATTTCAGTTTCTAATGAAATCTATGGAATAAAAGGTAAGAAAAGGAAAAAAGCCTCTGCCAGTTAAAAAAAGAAAACAGTAAAAGCAAAGTATCCTTTGAGTTGAATCCTGTGAAATCCATTTAAATTCTGAGTAGATTGGTGACAGGACCAAGAATTTGCTGAAATAGTCACAGAAAGTATTGTTCTTGCTGCACAACAAGGATGCCTTTCAATTCACTTATAAACATGGCTCACTGTGACAGACAGGTATGTTTTCTTTCCCACTCATACTCCTGCTTTGAAAGAGAGGTTCCATGTTGATTTTGCTTCCCCCCATTCTTTATCTAATGTTTTATAAACACAGGAATACACTAGTGTTTTATAAGGAAAAACAAAAAAAGAAAGTAATTTCATTTACATAGTTATCTAGAAATGATCCCCACAAGCAGTTCACCAACTGTTTAGCATTAGCTGGTATTATATCAGAACTGTGGGTTAAGACTACTCAGCCTGATAAAGGAAAGTAAATATTCCAGGGGGTGGGTAAAATCCTCTAAATATACTCTTTTGCAGGTAGTGAAATGAAGAGAGCTCTTTCCTACATTCAGCCCAAGTAAGCTGAAGCAGAAGGGCCTGCCCAAGCTGTTTGTGAGAAGAGCAGCCCCGGTGCAGGCACCACAGCAGGTAGCCATACAAATGCCTTCTAAAGATCACTCACACCTGCCTGCACACCTCCCTGCTCCCACTGGCAGCTGTGTATGGGGCAGAGCTCGGCCCAGAGCCTGGTGGAAATTCTGGGCATTGCTCCTGGAAGGATCTTTATTGCATGGTCCCAGGAACTTGCTTAAGGAGTGACAGAAAAGACTCTGTGCCCAGAAAGCCCAGGGCTGATGTTTAAATGACAGTAGTCCTTAACCCTCTGGCCTGGTGGAATGATACATTCTCACCATAGATTTGTCCAGAGGTTAAACGCACTAACTCAAAAAGCAAAACTACATTTGCCTTCAAGTATTTTTGGAGAGAGAAATACTAGCTGCTTTTACAGCTGATAAACACTAGACTTGGAATGCAATTTGTTCACAGGCTCTGATCTGAACCTGAGGAATGACCAGCATGATGTTTATGATTAACCTGAAATTTAAAAAAAAAAAAAAAAAAAAAAGTTTTATTCTGCTCTGCAGCATTTAACCATTCTCATACCTGGAATCTCACTATTGAGCTGCATTTCCTTCCAGCTACTGAAAACCTTCAATACAGAATTCTGGAAAGACCTGCAGTAGACAATTAAAAAATTAAATACATATTTTTTTTTAGTATTACAATTCCCTGAATATAATCTGTACATATGTTTTACTGGCCTACACAGCATACACACACATATGCATCATCTCTGTGTTGAAAAAGGAAATAAAAATGCCAGCTCCCCAACTCTTACAGAAACGTTCAAGATGTTTCCATCAGGAAACTTAACATGACATAGTGCAGCCTGAAAACAGCAAAAGCCATACAAGTATCTGAAGACAACTTTCATTTTAACAAGCTCATGAAATAGTTTAAATACTGCATGTAAAAAAGTAATAAGCGGAGTTAGTTTGAGCATGAATTGTACAAGCACAGTCTTGTACATGTGGCAAAAGGCATATTTACATTTAAAGAGGAATTTTGCGTCTTCAGAGTCTGTCAGGCTTGTAATGTCTACACATATTCTGTATTTTAGCTGAGAAAGAGCACACTGGTTTTAGGTTCTGGCTCCTTTCAAAAATGGCCTAATTGCCTATCTGAACATTAGACCACGTTTTTTATTAATAGGTCTGACATTCTATTTGGCAGTTTCCGTATACTTTTTGGCTTCATTTTAGAAAATATACTATTAAGAGTAATAAAAAACCAAAGCAAACAAACAAACAAAAAATCTGTGTTTACAATAAGGTCTGTATTGATGAAAATGCAAAGTCATAGTTTACCTCAGCATTTAGTTGCCTGGAAGCACTTGGGTACCATGACCATCAATAACAGGCCAATCTCAAGTGCCTTAGAACAGGTATATAAAGACAAGCAATGAAGAAACAAACAACCACCACCACCCCACCACCACCACCCCCCCCAAAAAAAAAAATTTTTTTTGACAGTAGCTTTGCATTTTCTTTGTTTTAAACCAACGGAATTAAAGTGATTTCTTTAGTAAGACTTATGGTACCAGTATATAAATTAGCATCTTTGTTAAGAAAGTTCTTCACATTTAAACTGGACTAGCTGAATATGAAATTCCATCTCTAGGTGAGAAGTATTTTTCAGGCCAGGTCATCCATATTAAGGTCAGGAAGAGGCTCTCTCCAATAGCAAAAGGAGCTGAATTCTGGGCACGGAAATGCAGAACTCTGTTCTTTATTAAGCAATGGGAACACATGTTCCACAAGCTCACTTAGTCTGTAATATCTATATTAAAAAAGAAGAAAGACCATTATTTAACAGTCTAGTCACTGTTCAACTGTAGCCAAAAAGGAGCTTTAGAAGTCTAGACCAGAAAGCTATAGTCAAATAAGGCATCGCTACTGCAGAAGCAATTTTCAATTTTATTTCACCAGTTTACTTTTCTTTTTGAAAAGTTTCAGTTAAGTATCCAAAGCTGTAAGTCTCTGGCAAATAAGATTTTTATGTGATGTATGTAATAGGATATCGAATCATGGTCACGATTACAATTATTTTGTAAGTCTTATTCCTAAATGCTTTCTTTAGCTGAAATAACAAAAATGATCTTACGATGATTTGTTTCCCTTAGTCCGTTCTTGGATCAGTTCACCCTTTGGATTCACAGTAAATATTCTGCAGTCTGGAACTCCCACTTGCATGTAGGCATATACATCCTGCAAAAAGCATAAACAAAAGCACATGTTTCAACATTTCCTTATTGAATATTACATAACAAACAATTTCTTGAAGGAATGAGAAAAAGCTGATCCAAAAAGGGTACAGTAAAACTGCCGCTTAAGAGAAAGCCCCCAAAATAACAGCCAAAAAACCAAAGCAAAACAAACCCCTAAAAACATACATATACCGTAACAAAACATTCCCCCACCCCCAGCCCCTTAGTTCCTGTTCCCAAGCCTGGGACCACAAACACACACAAAATCTATACCACACAATACTATTCCTTGTGACAATATTCCTCTTGAAATACCTCCTCTCTCTCTAGCTCAATTACAATAGCATTGATCTGCAGAGAAAATACAGGAACCATACAACAGGAAAAAGGATTCAAGACTGAGGAGCACTAAATTAATAACCTTAAGTTATAAAGCTGTCAAAAATGCTGAAAAAGAATATGGAAGGGTGGCACATATTTAATAAAATCCTGAGAATACTAACACATCTTTGTAACCTTTCTCATATAAGCAGCTCTAGCAGCTTTTAAGGTATCTGCATGTGGATTTTCCTGACCAAACCCATAAAAGCACCAGTGTCCCATTTTCTTATTCAAAATAGACACAAAAAGAAAAGCTTATTTCTTTTGCTTCCCAAGTACTTCATGCATTTTAACCCTTTAGTTAGAAAGGGGCACACTTACATTGGGCCTGTTTCCAAAAGCAGCATAGAAAGGCTGTTTACTGGGAGCAAACAAATTCTTGATATCATTCAAACATTCGATTTTGAACTTTTCAGGCTTCTTTTCTATTACTTCCCTAAAATAAAATTTCAACAGTCAAATTCTAAATAATGATTTGATAGAGGGTATCCTCCTTCCCCCATTTATCTGATATTTATATTCTTATTGCTTCCTGTTGCTAGCATTGGTAGTTAGATAGATATTGGTCAATAGTTTTCCAAGAATGATAAAAGAGACAACAAAACAATAAAACATTTGCTGTTTTCCAATATCCATAGTAAAAAAAAAAATAGGTGAATAACCTGTGCGTAGGCTAAGTAAATGGCATGAAATTCCCAGTTGTGAATGCAATTTGTGAACTGCTTTTATTGTGGATGACCATCTGAATCAGAAGACCTAATCAAGTACACACAAGCTTGTTACAACTCCTGTCTCTGACAAAAGAGTGCAGAAAACCTATTAGTGACCTTAATGGAAGTTGCTGTCACTACTAGCCATGAATCAATGGTTTTTACTAAAAAAAAAAAAAAAAAAAAAAGCAAAACCAAAAAGACTTTTCCACTATTAGCTCTTCCCATCAAGAACAGGTAGACTATGGCTGGTTCAAAAGATCAACTGAGTTGAACCATAGCTAAACTCCATATTGCTTTTTAAGTAGTCATATATGGAGCACGTCCAATATTGCAAGATCATTTAGTAGGACAGTCTATATTCCCCAGCTTTTTTTCTTTTCCCTCTATCTTGCATAGTAGCACTGCACTACAATCCTTGTAGCTATACTTGAAAAGACAAAATTGTACTGATATAAACAGAATCTAATATTAATCAGTCATGGAGTAGAGGAATGAAGAACAGGGAAAATGAGCTGCTCTGTGACTGGTATTTTGTGTTTCATAGCCACTTCTAACATGCCCACAGAAACAGAAGTATACTGCTAGTGAAATTCAGACAAAACAAATAGCTTATAAATGATCACTAGAGGGACATCAAGTCTCAGTAGCAAAACTAGCACAGAGTGGATCATTTAGTTACAGTTGTAATGGTCAGCATGCCAAAGCTTTTTGATCTGCTTCTTCCTCTGAATGGGGAAGGAATGGGTGTATGAAATCCCACATGCTTACCTATGAAAGGCAGAAAACAAACTGCTGGGGGACAACATGAGAGGGCCCCTGGGGAGAATTGTTCCTTTGTCATTCACCCAGTGTAGGTATCCTCTGGTCATATCTGCCATCCCAATGGCACGGGCGGAACAGTAGAGAAACTTGTAGCCATTTCTAGAAAAGAATTATCAACTTAGTTCATATTCCTGCTGAAGACTTTCTTTGCCAACATAAGTATACAGTTATAGCAATGTCCAGAGGCACCAGTTTAGGTATTGACTTGTTGCAGTGCTGTGCACACACACAGGGAAAAGACTGTTCCGCTGTTAAAAAAATCTGCAAGGCATATAATAGTTTAAAGACATGACTCAATCAAAACTGAGAAACAGGAAGGGCAAAAAAGACAGGGATGGTAATTCTCAGATTACACAATTAGATGGACTAGATTGTGTTTAAATAAGTGCCACATTGGTTTTATCCAGCTTCTTTCAGCCCAGCTGTAGGATGACAGCAACTATTTAAATTATCTACATCACATAATATCAGATGCCAGATCTCCTGTCTTGGTTGTTGGGATTTTTTCAGGTTGTTGGCAGAATTTCCAGCACAGAGTGAAGGACAGATAGCAAGAAGCATTCATCAAGCCCCTAAATTTTTCCTGCAGACTTTGTAGGTTCATGTTACACAGATTTGTGCACAGTTACTGCACGCACAGAAGACTTGAGTGTTTATGTGCATTTTCAAAGACTTGATTCCAAATAATTCCAAAACTACTCTTCTATTATGCACTGGATACAAAAAAAAAAGTTCAGGTTATCTCCCACGGACTGCCAGGGGCCACAGACAAAATTTAGTCACAGAATGAAGGCCAACAATAGATTCTAAGACCCCAAATATTTTTGGGGAAAGAAAGACTACTAAACTTAAAGATAAAAATTGATTATTTTAAGTGGATTGTGAACTGTTTAACAGTTGATCATCCTATGATTATCCTCAGTAGCAAGTATTGTTTCTGGCATCACTATATTTTTGAAAAAAATTTGCTAAACAAAGGATTAAATCTGAAAGGGGGGGAAATATGTAGGTTTATTCTGCCCTAAGTTACTGGACATAAATATTTATAAGGCTATATACCTCTCAGATGAACAGTACATTTATAAGTGTGTGGTTCACAACACTTTTGAACTAAGCAAACACCTCACCACTGCTGCAAGGAAGAAGGCACACAGTCTGCTTCTGTAGGTTCTTGGAGATCACAAGGTGAGCATGTTCAGTTGACTAACCCAGAGAGGGGAAGGGGAAATTGCTGTTTTGCTGAATTCTTTTCTACTGTTTTACTGAACTGCATTGGCTTTTGTCAGGAGTGCAAAAAAGTGACAGAAAACTTGACCCAGGCCACCAACCTTCCCTTTGTGGAAGTGGCCCATTGTTAATTAGGCTTGTTTCAGAACATGAAATCTATCCTAGGGAGCATTCACTTGAGTTTGGTAGCAAACACATTAAAACACAAAATATTTAGGCATTGGAAGGACACAATTTAGGTTTGAATTTACACTCTACCATGTTGGTAATATTCTTTGTGATCAACCTGAGTTGGTGGAAACAGAGGTATGCATGACTGTTTGAGAAATTATTGCTATTATGGTTCTCTTTTTTTAGTCACAACAATATTACATACAGTTTTTAGAAATTGAAATGCAGAATCAAAAATTTGAGAAGGGCATTAGTAAAAATGGTGGCTTCCTTTCCTGTAAAATTATACATATGGGGAAAGAACTTAGTTTTGTTTGTGAATGACAGAAGTAGCTTACTTCCCAACATTTAGACCAACAAATTGTAATAAATTGCATAATTATTAACAACAATCCAATTACTTGCCCATTAATTCCCAAATTCCAGAAAACCCCAATTGCTTCATGGATTACATACTCACTCATTTATGGAATGATAGAGTTTTGCAATGCCCTGATGAGTCCAGTCCTTGCCAAGCTGAGGGAGGATCTGTCCTAAAGCATCAGACCTAAAAACAACATCAGAGATAGCTGATACTAAGTATATGAGTTTTGTTAAAGACAACCACTAATGAATCTACAATTTATAATGATAAATTTTTATGATGATAATGATAATTTTTCAATTTATAATGATAAATATCTCTGCAGAAGGTCTTAACAAGTTCAAAAGAGAATTAGTGACTACTCCAGACAGAGCAATTAGGGGTGCCATACAGTCCAAGTCAGTTCCAAGTTAACCTATGGCTGCTAAATCTGGAGAAGTCTAACTGAAAGGGCATTAGTCACATGGTAAACATTATCACCTTTGCATTATTCTTTTAAAAGACATTTTCTAGTTTGCTATAAATGCAAGTACAAATTAAAATCAAAGCAACAAGTTAAGGGCAACCAAGTTGGTGAGGGGCCTGGAGCACAAGTCTTAGGAGGAGCAGCTGAGGGAACTGGGGTTGTTTAGTCTGGAGAAAAGGAGGCTGAGGGGAGACCTTATTGCTCTCTACAACTACCTGAAAGGATGTCTGGTCTCTTCTGTCAGGTGGCTGGAGATAGGACGAGAGGAAATGGCATGAAGTTGCACCAGGGGAGGTTTAGATTGGATATTAGAAAAAAATTTCTTTACTGAAAGGGCTGTCAGGCATTGGAATAGGCTGCCCAGGGAAGTGGTTGGGTGACCATCCCTGGAGGTATTCAAAAAGCACGTAGACAAGGCACTTCAGGACATGGTTTAGTGGTCTGGTTGACAGTTGGACTCTATGATCTTAAAGGTCTTTTCCAACCTACATGATTCTATGATTCTACAAGTTTTTTTCATGACTTTTAATGAACATTCTGTAATAGTCATCTTAAATCAAGTTTCTTTATCTTATTTTGAAAAGCAGGATAGGATCAAAGAAAAGAAAAAAAACCCCAATGATACTTACTTGGTTATTGTTCCATCAATGTCTGATATGATGATTTTATCATTCCAGTTCCAGAGATATATTGTTCCCGCACAACGGCAAGTCCCTTGATACTGGGTTGTAATACTAAATACAACATCATTAGGGCCATCTCTGAGCTTCAACTTTGCCTTTAGAATAAATCAAAGTAATTGAAAATATAAGTTGCCCTCACTGTACAATTTTTAGAATCATAAATGAGCTACAAGAAATGGCTCATATACTCTTCCTTGTCTATTTTGATTAACTCATCAGAAAATGAACCATGGTTTAACACTGGCAGTTTTGCTGGCAAAGTCTGTTTTGTAGTCTGGGTACATGTATTTGTCCATAGCTCCTACATCTGCTTACAGCAGCAGATATTTGACTCCCTACTGCTTAAATTCTTGCTATTACAGTAGACTTACGGTACTATCAAATGGAAGCCCCAGTTTGCTATAGTATGCAATAGTATTTTCTACTTAGTGGATGCTTTCCCCAAAATTCTTCCCTGATGAAGATCATACATTTAGACAATAGCAGAACTAACTTATAAGTTAGACTGCAATGAATAAACTACATACCAATTTAAATGTACATTATTAGACTGTTCAGATCGCAGGATTTCCAAACTGCAGAAGCCAACAATGTCACTTTTTTGACAACATCTTAATGTAGAAGTTTGACTATAGAACTTCATAAGAAATTAGTATTTTTTTAATCCAAACACAGATTCTTAAAAAAACACAACAGAAAGAAATTAATCAAAAATTCCCTGCAGCTGCCCACACTAGTACAGGAAAATAGTTTAAATTTCTTTTTAAATTTTAAATTTCCCCATTCTTTTTTTCTACTGCTAGAAAAGTAACCCAAAGATCAATTTTTAATTTGCAAAATGTACTTATGCGTCACTTCTAAAAAGCAGAAAAAGTCCAACTGTTAGAATCAGAGTGGAATTATGAAGCATCCTATGTACAAGAAAGGCGTGCCACTTACTATTTGGTCTGAAGACAGTCTAAGTGACTTCTTGTAAGATGTAATGTTTCCATGGGTTGGATGCTCTACTGGGGCAGAATCTATTTTCAGGGATTCCTTCAACTCCTGTGATGCTTCATCACTAGAAGAATCATCTTCTGGAGGTCTAACATGACATCAACCAGAATAAATGTAAGCTACAGAAAATCCTCCTTTATTGGTGTACGATTCTTATGCAAGAGTAATTTCTGCTGATGTTGAGGATTTGCAACTAGCCTGATAGCACAGATTAACAAAGTCCGTGGTCTAGTGAATGCCCAGATAAAACTAGTATATGCCAATAAGCAAGTAAGACTTGTAATGCATGCTAGTATTGGTGGAGCTCTAAACATTCCTATTACTAGCTGGCTCCACACACGATGGGTTTAGTAAAGACAGTGTCAAGTGGTCACTACTACTGTGTAGATGAATTAGGTAAACTGCAGATGAAAACGGATACTGAATGAGTAACAGTGTTTTGTTTTTTAAATAAACTGCCACAGTTACTACATAATTTAAACTCTGGGAGGTAAGTTAGTGGAGTAGCTCACCTTTTACAGTTATCCACAGACTTACTTTTCTGCTAATTAGAGATTTCAAGATTAAAAGCAGCATTTAATTTCTCTGAAGTAATCAATCACAGTATATTTAGTTTTTTAAATCTTTAAGACACCAACAACATTTACAAGTATCTTCGTAAAATCATGGGAGAATATGAACACGCACAATAAATTACCTAGACTGGGACAGTTTTGTGCTAAATACTGCTAGTTGTCAACCATGATCTTGGGCAACTTGTGTGCTGCATTTAATACTATTTTATTATTTCAATTAATGGTTACAAAAAATGCATATGGTTTAAATTATTCAAACAATATTAGACTTAAAAAAAAAAAAACAACCCAAACAGTGTCTCAGAAAGAATACCACTATATTTACAGAGTAGTGCCCACTGCTAAAGGTTACCATATATGTCTTTGTTGTTTTGTCAGTTACGTTACTATTTAAGAAGTAAACACAATAGGATTTAGGAAATAATTGTAGTGTTTTTGTAGTTCCTAATATGTTTGCTGCCACATTATTTTGCTGAATTGTTTGCTAAACACATCTGGTTCCTCTCCGGTAGCTTAGAGGAAAATGTTTCTTCCCACAGTAAATTCCTACGGAATTCTTCATTTAAAAAAAAAAAAAGACACTATTCAGTCCACAAAATAGTCTTCAGACAGGAACACACCTACTATTAACTTGCTCTTTTATAGTTGCTGGCAGTTCATTTGCTCTTTGTGTCTCAGTTTTCCCCTCTTTTGCCTCTGGTATCTAAAGCAACATGATAATAAAAAACATATTGACATTTTAAGCATTTTAAACGGATCCAAGGTCATTCATAGTTCACAGCTAAGCATATAGCTATCAATATAGTACATAAACTATATTAAGTCTCAGAATCACTCATTCTGTAAATTATTTAACAAAAGGACGCTTATGAAGAAATGATCCATTGAAGCATTTTATTATTTCAGGAAACAAAACTGCATGCCAGAAGTTGAGAACTGCTAGTTTAACATGATGAATTTAGCATTAAAGGAGCTGACAACCTCTAAGCTTATAGAATTCACTTTTTGGGGGTGGAAGCAAGTTTAAGGCACATACTCAAGGCTTAGAAAGCTTAATTTAGTCTAAAACATCTATCATGCAGCACAGCACCTACTTATTTATTTGTGTATACATTCCTAAAACATACTGCAGTGACTGAACAGTAGCTCTGCCAACTGCTTATGGCTTAGAAGAAAGAATTTTAAGAATATTGTGCAACAGCTGGATACAACAATTTTTGTTGAAACAACTAGCAACAGCAAATAAAGGTGTGGTATTTAAGCCTAAATATAGAGAAGCAGCTACAACTACTGCAACACTGAGTAACTCTCACCTGGCAATCAGTGACAGTGCTATATGAGCAGCATTCTGAGGCACTTCAGACACATTACAATTTTTTCATCTTTTAACAGCTAAGGAAATTAAAAAAAAAAGAAAAATCAAAATACATCTCAGTTACCTGTTTAGTCATGCTTTCTCTCTTGCGCCAGAACCACCACCTTCCAGACTTCTTTGGCATCTTTTCTTTGACCCAAGACTCAACAGTAGCCTGAAAAATTAGGCATGTTTTTATTTTTTATAGAAAAACAAAATAAAGAGATAATCATGTGTTACTACATACACAATCTTCAAAAAAAGTATACATGTATCTATTTACCTTAGGCAAACTCTTCTGAAACACCTGCAAACTCAGGATCATTGGAGCAGCCAACGCCCAGTTATAATACCTGTTTTAAAATACGTTATTGATAAGATATTACAAAACCTGACTAAAGGTCAATAAATATCAGTGTGCAAACTGTGCTTTTGTTGATGAAAATATATATTTGCTGCCGACAACTAATATTCAAGTTTTCTGCAAGCAGTTATTTTACTATGTACAATTCAACATCAGTGGTAATTGCTGAAAAAATCTCACTTCAGTTAAAGCTAAATTTAATGCAAATCTTCAGTTCAAAATCATTCTCCTTGAGACTGAGAAACTGATCCATGAAAAACACAAATTGCAATGGAAGCCGAGAAATGCACTCACTTTAAAGGGTAGATTTTAAATGAGATCTTCTATGACCTAATTACATGATATAGAGAATTTACCTGTTATAAATCCTTATTACCAAATTAGGATTGTCTATGAGTCCAGGGTTTTCAGCAAATTCATGATAAGTTATAATATGTTCCATGAATTTTTCTGCAATAGAAGCAGATTTTAATTAAAAATAATAATATAAAATCCCAAGATGTCTGATTAGTTTGTAACTAGGAAAATGCTTTCTGTCATTTCAGAGTCTCTGCTGATCTTGTAACATCACTCAAGATATGCTAATCTGGCCTACCTGTCAAGAGTCTTGTGACTGCCTTGCTAGTAACAGGGAAGGCCTCATACCACTTCAACAGTCACAGTAATGAGAATTAAGAAATTAGAAGAGGGAAGATAGGGAGGAGGTAGGAACTAATTCAGTTCACAGGCTGGAAAAAAGAGATCCATGCTTGTCTAAGCAAGTTTTCTTTAAAAATTATTATGGCAGGTAAGGGGCCTACATACTACGCTAAAAGGGGAAGTGGATGGATGTCGTTAGCTTTTCAGGTTTGTTTATTCACTGACTAATCTCATTTTCATGAGTAGTGACTATACAAGTTTGCAGAAATTCATGATTTAGTGTAAGACCCCTGCAAGGAAGACAATTTTTTCAAATCAAATCCAATATTACTACCACATTACAAAGAGACCTGTTCTGAGCCTTTATTAATAAGCATTTAAATTTCACTTGATGCATTAGAGACTGGATGACCATTAAAAAAGTATACTAAAAACGTTACAGTACATGTTCATGAAGATTATGTGCTCCTAGAAGCTCCCTCAAAAATGCATACAACTTCAATATTAAAATTAACCAAAGCATTGAGAGAGACTAATCAGCTGATAAAAATCTAAAAGGTTAACAAATGTTTAGGATAGGAAAAGTAAAGCAGGAGAAAAGATAGTCCAACACAATAATCAAAGTTTTTTTAATCGCTTAAAAAAACCCCAAAAACTAAAAAAGAAGAAAAATTATCAGGCAGTTGGAAAGAACATGAATTGAAGATTTATATAGGACTAAGCAAGTATTGCAGCCAGGAACAGGAGTGGTTGGTCAGATATGCAATATATAGTGCAAAAAAGGAGACAGAAAGCTTCTCAAGACAACAAGTGCTCTTGATTAATTCAAGGTTAAATTCTGCTATCTCTGCTTGGCAAATGCTTGGGAATTTTAGAAGATGAAAGATTATCCATTCCCTTTTCTCAATATGAGCATAAGCAGCCAAGCTTTGCAAGGTAGAAGTCAGAGCATGCAAGCCACTTCATTTGTTTAGCTGCCTGACCTTTATTACTGTTTATGTTTTAGTCTTTCACATACCTTTAGAAATCTCTCCATTTTCGTTGAGACCTCCACAAAGTGAAAGTGTAACATCAGGCAAGTCCATAGCAGAATCAGACATGCACTCTGTACCACTATCAGCAGCAGCACTTCCTACTGATTGGGGTGACTGAGAACCAGAAAGGGTATCTGACTCTGTCCACTGCCTGAAGCCTGGATCAGAATCACTAAAGAAAAGAAGTCCACATTTTTCGTATTTCACTTGCAAAAAAACGTACAGATTTTAGGTTACAGAACACACTATGTGATTACTCAAGAAAACCCACCTTGCTACAGCATTTAAGTACTATATCATTATACAATATAAATTTAAAACCAAGCAAACAAAAAAGACACAAACACACACCCCAATCCTTCATAATACTGGCAGATTGACAGTTTCCAGTTCTCCTAACATTCACCTAAATTGGGAAATAATTACATTTCTCTTGCCTGCAACAAAATTGGATTTAAATGAGGAAAAGAGCCTCTACATTCTATTTTTGCAGAACAGTACTACGCTCCTCAATCTTTACCAGAAAGCTGTAGAATAAAAGGAAAAAGGACATTGCTTGATGTTTTTAGAACACTGTGTTTGGAAAAAGTATAATAGAAAAGAAAGGTGGGCTTTTAAATAAGAAATATCACATTGTCATCTAAGGTTAGAGTTATTCATTTGATCTCAAGTAATGTAATCAGTAAGTACTGAAAAGTTTACAATTTTAACATAAACCAATAGACACTTGTTCCTTATTAAGCTGTGTTTTTACAAAGGTCTTCCTAGACAGTTAATCTTTTGGAGAGTATTTTAGGAGTATAAAGTGCTTTGATTTCATAAAAAAAAAAAACCCAAAACAAACAAACATGAATGAATTTTGAGACTGAGCTGCCTTGTATGAAGATCTTGTGGGACTTTTTTTATTGGTCTTTTTTGATAATAAAAAAATGTTGGAAGGGACGTGCAGGGCATGCAAAAAAATAAACTGATATGTGCTCATCTAGAGCTGGCAATATGGCAAAATAGAGTACTGGTGCAAAAGGAGTCTGCAGCTTAAAATTATACACACACACCCCCCATTTGCAGAACATACAGGTTCCACAAAGATGAAAACTCTCAGTAATGACCTCCCACGTGATCTTTCAATGTGTTTCTTGTCAAATCAGAAACAGAATTGCACAATGAGATCAGTACTGATTACTCCACAAAAGCCAAAATCCATAGAAGCTTAATTCAAAACTACCTTTTGGGAAAGTAGAGTGCTGCAACTTCAGGTTCCAAAGCCTTTAGGTCCTCCAAGTAAATATCATCAGGCCCCTGATGATGACTTCGCTTGTGCACTCCTGTTAATTTTAACAATTTAGATTACTAAGATGAAGCTATCCAGACACATTAAATACAAACATAACTGTGAAGATTCAGACTTACTTGTAGCATTTATAAATCCAAGAGTTTAATTATAATTTTAGTCAGATAAGACTTTAATTAGGAAAAAATTGAAAAGGCACATTTATACTTTTTCCATTATGGCCTCAAATTTGGTAGATCATGCTGAAGGAAGGAATCAACAGCTTTATTATATACCTTTCTTTTTTGAAGGAGAGTCAATTTTTGCTGTTGGCTTTGTTTCTGGTAAAGGGTCCACCAACAGTCTGGAATGATGATCAGCATCTACTGGCAATGGATCTTGTGGTTCTATGATTGCAGAAGCAAGAGAATCTTTAACATCCATCTGCTTAAGAAGAGGATGAGTTCTTGGTTCAGGTTTCAGTACTGTACAGACAGAATCTTTCACATCATCATCATCTTCAACTTCGTCAGAGCTGAGGATGACTCTAAAATGAGTTTTCTCTGATGGAGTAATGGTAGCTGTTCTGGGATGTTCCAGTTTCTCTTTCTTGGTTATCTGAAAAACAAAACTCTAGTCAATCCTTTCCATTCACAAGTTTGTTTTATTCTGGTCTAAACATTAAACTTGTACTCATGGTACAACTCCTGGTCACAAGTAAACCAGGTAAGAATTTAAACATGCATTTTAGCAACATAAAACATGTCCCACCTTATTAGCAAAGTTCCCTGCAACAGAAACTTCATACTAGCTTATTTACAAGTTCAGTAAAGAAACTGGCACAGAAGAAGTGCTGACTTGACCAAACTATGGAAAGAAAAACAGCATAAATTTTGACATACCAAGGCTGCTGTAACCAGCTGTCCTGTTAGATACAAAATTTACTCTATCAAGGCTACAGTTCCTCTGGAATGAACTAGAACTTAGCCTAAAATAAATAAAATTAATTTCTAAATTGTTTTCTTCAGCTTCTAACTAAAAATACAAAAATTTCAGACTTTTACTGTTAGGTTTTCTGGAATTACTTTGCTGACCAGCTTTTGAACTCAACAAATTCGACTATCTCCTAGCCACAAGGGGGTGCTACTTTCCTACCTCAGCTGAAGTATTCTGAAGACCCGCAGCAGATTTCCAATCCTCTCTTAGGAAACAATTTTAGATATGCTAAAACACAGTTCACAAAGTTAGAGACAATCAATAAATTTACCTTGGTTGATTCTGGGAATCCTCCCCATGTCCATTCCATGTGAGATTCAGATCTGAGCAAGCTCTCAGCAGGTTTAACTTCTAGTTCCGAATCACTTTTAGGGCAGACTGGCTCAGAGAAAGGGCTAGCAAATCAACAAGAATTAAAAAAAAAAAAAAGAAAAAAAAAGCTACAGTGTTTAAAATGCATTTGTTGTGCAGCTACTGTTGGTAGAGTTTTCTACAGCTTAACAGAGCTTCAATTATTGGGAACATGGCAAGAAGCCCAGCAGGGTATTCAGACAGTGAGAAATTAGGTTAAAACCAAAATCACATTAAAGGACTTACATAGCGATCACCCTAAACAGATTCCTCCACTATATCTGCAGTAGAGATATAGCTCTCCCCTCAGCCAATGTTCCATTTTCAAACAAAACAGAACAACAAAAAAAGTTTATCCAAAAGTAAGACAGAAATTAGCTTTAAGTTCAGTTCCTTTCCTCTGTGAAAATATAGCATTAAGCTTGCTATGCCAAGACTGGAGTAAAAAAAGTCCTGCAAACCTAACTCACAAATGCACGAAATACCAATTCCTGATGCAAGGAAAACAACATTAACAAGATAGCTTAGGAGAGGGAAGGGAGATCACCTGAAAACTTCCTTTAGATGTGTTTGGACTACATGACTTCTTAAAATCCACTCTACAAAATGCTAGAAAGGTGTGATTTCAAAATCATTTTGCTCTTATGATCTTAGGGAGGAAAGGAAACACAAGAGGTTGTTTTGAAGTAGCATTTAGTGTTGGAACAGGTCCAATTCTATCCTTTCTTCAACAGGGCAGTTATATTGTGTATTATAGAAATGCTGCTCTTTTCACACTTCGACATTCATAGCATATTTTAGTTTGTTTTTTTTAATATAGATAAAAACCTCAATATTTGAATCTGAATTGTAGGGACCAGAACTGGATACATCACTCCAGCTGTGGCCTGACCAGTGCTTAAGTAGAGAGGGATGATCACATCTCTATCTCTGATAGTAAAACCCTTGCAGAAGCAGCCCAGGATCCGATTTGCCTTTGTTGCTGCAGTGGTGCTCTGCTGACTCACATTCAGCTGGGAGTCCACCAGGACACCCAGGTCCCTTTCAGCATGGCTGCTCCCCATCCACACAGATTGAAGCTTGTACTAGGCTCTTTAGTTATGTCATCCCAGGTGCAGGTCTTTGAGCTTGTCTTTGCACTTGTTGCACCAGGAGAGGTTTCATCTTTATATAAGAAAGAAATTTTTTTGCAGTGAGAATAATCATTCACTGGAACAACCTTCCCAGGGACATGGCCCCCAACACAGGAGGTTTTCAATTTGTGACTAGTCAGGGTGCCAGATAATCTTATCTACTCCCCTTTCCCATGAAAGGTTGGACCAGATGATTTTTCGGGGTCTCTCCCAGCTTGGGCTGCTCTGTGATTTAATACTAAAAATTTTACAGTAACCCCTACAGGTATTTAATTTATGGTGTTTTTTTTCCTTACAAAATTCCTGCAATAATTAGTTATCTAATGCAGTATCATATCTGAAACTTTCTGGAGGTTTGTGGAGCCAGGGTTTTGCAATATCATACAAGACTAAACTGATCACAATTCAGACTGTAAAAATAGACAGTACACAGATCAGATCATAATCCAGACAGTAAGAATCCCTCATATTACTCTGACTGACACCACAAAATCCAAGATAGCAGGACATTTACAGTGATGATTCATCATCTCACTGTCAATTTCCAGCCTTCAGCACCTGGGGACTCAAAAAGGAAATCATTTAGATTTCCCCCCTCAGTTCTCCTTCAATAATTTCCTACAGAAATTACATTTTCTGTATTGTTAGAAGGGCTTATTTAATGTAACAATTGATGAAAATACATGTACATCTTTGTTTTCAGAAAGAATATGAACTCATTTTCCCTATGTGCCAAATAATGTGTTCTGCCCATATCACAAATCAACTGGAAGCCATGCAGACATATTAACCTGTTTCTAAGACTAATTCTTAATATTCAGTAGTACCTGCAAAAGATTGAATACTTCAGGGCTTTGAGAACATAAGCCTGTTCCACTTCCCCCAAAGCATAAGTTTTCCATTATCATTCTCAGGGACAAGTCTTTAGTCAAAAGGCCCATGCTTGTAATAGTGATCTAGTCATGCTAACATTGCTTGTTAAAACAGGAAGAACATCTATGGTATCAGGTACCAAATTTGGTTTTATTATAGTAAGTAGGAAAACCAGAAGTGTCCTCATTGAAAAGACTTAGGCTATCTTCCCTTAGCTCCTTGCAAGGGTTCTGAAGAGCAAGACATCCAACCTCAACTAAGAGTCAGTTAGCTTTTCCAGATCTCCAAATAGGAGGTTATTAAAACCTCCTATTTCTCTTTCACTGTACCATGGCTACATTATAGAATCTTTCTTTGGTGGCTTAGGAGAAATAATTTAATGCAAAATTTCTCTTCACCTAGATGGCTCATGCAAGAGACAATCCCCCACCCAAACCCCCTCCCCAAAGAGGGAAAGGAAAATTGCCCATTTCTCTGTTACACTGCAATCTGTATTGGATAGCTTCTTGTTAAAAAAAAAAAAACACAAACAAACCAACAACAAAACAACAACAACAAGCTATGAACAGCCTAGGTATCTTACATGATGCACAAACAAGTTGTTTGCAGACTGTCCCCTAAATATGTAAACAAGAAGAGAGGCATGAATCATATCTCCCAGATATAGCCTGCTAGTCTATGTTAGCTTGAGTTTTATGAACTGAAAAGGAATATCAGCCTCTATGCTACAATTATCTAGGTAATATAATCCATACAATACTGTGTCAATCCTGAGGGTCAAACACTGTGACTGCTTTTCAGTCGCAAACCACAAACCTTTGGGGAACATTTGAACAGTACATTTCATCAAGTACAATTGAGGATGTGGTTGTCAGCCCAAAACACAAGAAGGAACGATAATGGGATTTCCTGTCCAACTGCTTCTGTTCATTAACAAGCTATGCACTGGGAGAATTAGCAGTCACCAAGCATGGTGTGGTACGTTCAGACTCTGAGGCCACAGCCCTGGAAATACCCAAATCAGAGATTATATGCACTTCAAAAAATATTTTCTGAAGCTTAATATGTTCTATTCTGCCCTACCGCCTATTGATACAGATGAACAGGCACCTAACATGCAACAATGGCTATCACACAAGGCTAACCAGTAATTCTCACTGACACTGTGAATGTATCTGCTATGAGCCAGATTCCTCAGTCAAACTGTAAAGTAGTAAAACTAGATACTCACCAAACAGTTAAGATGAATCAAGATACTGCTCAGCATGCTATGTGCTATATATATATATATATATATATATATGCCCTTCCCTATGTCCAATGTTCAGGAAAAGTACAAAATTTACCTCAAGCACTACTGCATATGGACAGAATGCTTTCTTATGCAAATAGAGATTGATGTTGAAGTGGTGAAATCCAAAGGGTGACCCTTGAAAAAATCTAGAAACTGAATGCAAAAAGAATATAATAGCATGAACATCAGAAACTGAAGAACTTGAATGCATAAACAGAAGTGCCCTAGTTGCTGGAACTGAAAACTGACTGGCGAGCTGTATTATGCCATGTGTAAAAATCCACAATCAACTGATACTCCAGTAACTAGCAAATCCTCTGTTCTGAAGTGGAATATGATTCAAGTTTAGGACCTAGCTTTACCTCAAGTAATTTGCATTTACTTCACCTGCCAAAATCTAACTTGCATAGTCAACACTTCTGCTTTATGCCATATCAAATGTTATGTATGCTAGGGTGATTCATAGGGAACATACTCGTTTTCCATACCCTTCTCAACCTAAGGAAATCTTATTAACTGTATTTTCTTTCTTTAACAGTGAATTTTAATAAGAAAGTTTTTTGGTTTTTTCCATTTGAGGAGGAAAAAGGGAAAAAAAAAAAGACACAAATTTTGTTTAATACATACAGTAGAGAGGAAAGTTCCCAAAGTTCCAAGTAAGTATCAAATGCTGCATTTGATATCACAAAAGTTAGGCATGTTTGATAGTTTTACAGATCAGGGGGGAAAATTAATAAAAAGCCACATTAATTTTTTTCATAATTATTCATCATTATATACATGATGACATTACAAGGTGACTTACTTCTCCAGAGGGGACCAGTCTCCATCAGATAAAGGGTAATGATCCTTTGAGTGATAAATCAAAGATTCTTTTTGTTCTTCACCCTTTGGTGATGAATTTGAGGATCCTCTGTGGAGATACATAAGACATTAAGTCAGCTATAAGAAATCCGCATTACTAATTCAGTTAGAAAAGTTACTTATAAGTTATTAAAAATCTAAAATCAAAAGAAAGGTGTGCATAGCTTAAAGAATTCATTGTTTGCAACGCACCTTTATACAACTTAAAACATATATAAAAACTATTATTAATACTTGGAAATATTGCAAGTTTAAAAATCTACTACTCTTGACACATAGTAAGTTAATATTGAAGAAGTCACAATAGCATAAATGATGTTACTCTATACTGCCAGCTAATATTACCAAAACCCAAAGATGAACATAAAGATTTACACATAACCTTTACGATGTAAACCTTAGAATCACTGGAAAAGTTAAATAGAAAAGGTAGTTTTGACAACACGCTTCATGACTGCACATTTCACAAATTAAAACCAGTAAGAAAACAGGGGTAGGTATTAGGCTCACAATTTACCCGAGTTTACAAATCAACATAAACTACAAGTAGCTAGAAGTAGTGTACTTTTCTGAACAGTAGGGTTTGTTTTGCACTGGGAAGTCTACTCAATATCCACAACAGAAAAAAAGGCCAAGCAACAGTAAGACCCATTGAGCTGGCATGCACTGTATTTTACACAGAAGTTCCTTTTAAATATTACCATCATAAGTTCTTCAGATCTTTTTACAGCTTTCTGAATTTAGTTGAATAAGTAGCTATTCTCAGGATACAACTAACTTGTTTTGAGGTTAGATGAAGGGCATCATGGCCATACAGTGGAGATAATACAAAGAAGATAAGCCTGGAATTTGAGTGTAAAATGCAATACAAATTATTTAAGCCATTATTATGAAAGAAAAAAGAAAAAGTATTTTTCTTCCATTACCAACATGGTTGCACTAGACTTGTTTTGGAATGCTAACACTAATTTCTCTTATGGATGGGAAAAAGAAAAGATTTTAACATTATCTATTAAAATACATAAATATTTTGAATTTACTTACTCAGTACTGCCCATTAGACCCTAAGCAGTCACAGTAGTCTACCTCATTTGCACAAGTCTTTCATTTGGAAGACAGTCTAGACTATGTTAAATACTGAACTCTAAAAATGTAATAGCTCCACTTCTTATTCAGTAGTAGTATTCTTATGAAACTTGATGATGACAGCTTGACTTGAGAGCTGCAGAGACTGTACATCCTTTGTATTCATAAACCAAAGCTAACTGTGATAGAAATGTGTTTCATACTATCTTTTTCTGTATGCAGTGCTAAGTATCTCCAAAAAAGGAAAAGGTATTACTGAACAATTAAGTAAATACATAAAACAAATTATTACAGAGAGGTCCTCAATATTATGAGAGGGCGGGCAAGATGACACACAAGTGGTACTGAACAGATTTTATTCACTGGGAATTAGTGACCAAATGAGTTCATATGAAGCATCAAAAAAATCAAATTTCATCCATAAGTGGATAAATCTGAAGGTTAAAAATCCAAATGCAGTCAAAGATTATTGAAAATAAGGGGGGAAAATCAGTATGCATCAACTTATAACTTTGAGTTGCACTATCAATTCTAAGCTATTTATTTTGCAACTTTTATAAGTGCTACCACTTCTTCTCATCCCTAACCACTTTATACATGGTGTAAATAAATATATAAGATTTTAGAGACAGATAACTACTTTAACTCTTTAACACTCGTAGCCCTGGAGAAATAATGCCCTCTATTTCTGAGCTGTTCACACTGTAATCTCAGTCCTCCTGGTCTTATTTTAGGTAAGTCAAGTACTACTAACATATCTAAATAATATCCAGAAAAGACAAAGGACATATTTTTTTAAAAGTTGCATAAACACTTGGAAATGCATTTTCCCAAGGAAAAGGAAACAGCTTGTTTTCCACTTTATAAGAATAGAACTAGATAAGACATTACATACTGGTACCCGTGGCTGAATTTTTGACCTTCCTGTTGGAACATCAGCCTCCCTTTTCCTCTTCCAGTTTCAATTTGAAATCTGATGTTATGTCTAATAACAGTTAAGTTTCTATTTCTTTTTTTTTTCTTTTTCAGAGCCACACATTTATAACTAAAAAAAAAAATCAAACCCAAATCAAAGCAAACCTGCTGATATCAACTTACATCCCCATAGGATGTGAAAAGAAAGCTTATGAACTTTTTTTCCACAGCTGTATCTTTAGCTGGGAAGAAGACAGTGTATGCCTATTGCAAAGCATTTTATTTCCTGCCCTGACAGCCCACTGGAATGACTGTATATGAACTCTACTAACAGATACATAGCCACAAACCTACTGTCTCTGGGCTTCCATTACTACAATGTATTTTTCCAGTCCTGCATTTACTTACTATTCACAAGAAAACAGCATTCTTTTACAAAATCTTCCTCCTTTCACATCGTAACATTCTTCTCTGACTGAGAATGTATTTCTACTGCTGTTTCTGATATGTAAAAAAATGTGGTTTATAAATAAAAAGCTTTTTCAATCTTTCATTCTAAAGGGTACAAAAAATAAAACCAGCATAACCTTTATGGAAACACCATGGTCTGTTCAGCTATGACTAAACATTTGACATTTCAGTCAAACCTACAATTTTTTTATTCATCTCTAGTCAAATTAAGATGCTTGCTAGAATAGCAATTTGAATTCTAAACACTGGATGAATGTCATGCCAATAATGGCTGTTTTCCTTAATTCTTCATACATTTGTAATAATTTATTAAATAAAGAATAAACAATTCATGGGTTGTATTTTCTTCCTTCCTGTACTTGATGGTCACTTTTATTTTTGACGGTTTCACTATGACAAGTTATTGTTGTCTTAAAACTCTCACACTGAAGACTGAATAAAGATCTTGCTTTTATTAAACTGGAAAAAAGGAGAAAAGGAAAAATCTCAAACCAAACAAAATGCCAATTCCCAGACTTAAACAGATAAGCGAGTATCTAAATGACAACTCACTGACATAAATATGACAGTGAAAAAATATAAGGCAAATTAACTAAAAAAGCCACCGACATTCTAGAAAACACTTTAAAATCCAAATTTTGTTTGTTCTGTTTTATTGGTCATAGGTGTGATAACAGTTAGATTCATGTTTTTCTGTTGCACTAACCTTTTTTTGACTGGTATTTATTAACTTTGAGACTCCCTTGAAGACCCATACCAAAGGAGTTTTTTCAGTTATAGTTTACTCTCTTATACCAAAACATTCTTCCAATTCCCAGACCAGATCTTGAATTTATTCAGACAGTACTACATTTAACAGTAATGCTGTCCAATAAAGCAGCCTGCTTTGTTTAAAAACTAAGTCCACTTCTTTTGTTAAGCAGCCTAAGAAACTTCCACATAAAACTGATGATTAGGCCTTTCCTGGATTTTAAGCATTTATATGCTTGATAGCTTTCTTCTATTACTATAATCTTTCCTATTACTCATACAAACTTCTTCATCTTATTAGTATGTGCTACCACTTTACTGCAAGCTCCACTTTACTAATAGTTTATCCACTTCAAAATACAGGACTGATTTTTTTTCTCCTTTATGACTACACACATGTAAAGAATTCCCTTTACTAATGTGAAGGAGCATTCATTTATGTAGTTTTCAGTTACCAAAGTAAACTTCAAGTTACAGAGAAGTCAAATTCAGATGTGGTATACCACAGGCATTCCACACTGCAGTTTGTGTAGAGGTTACCAAACACACCAGAAGACCACTCTGCCTTATCAGAGCAACTACACCAAAACTTTTTCTCAGTCACACAACAGATCATGACAACACTTCTTGACCAGAATGGGCTTAATTGGATTTCATGTTCATAACAAAATAGTCAAACTTGAAGGATTCTGTAAAGATGTGGAAGGCAATGGTTTGGAGTTTTGTTTGAGCAAAAGCCTACCCAGAGCCTATTGAAACTTATGCATTACTTGCATAGAAGAAAGGTACCAGTCACCTTTTAAATGTTCAGTGGTAACAGTGAAAGCAGTCAGCAAGTATCTGATAGTTTACCTTAGGGGTTGAACAGTTTTTTCATCATCTGAGCTTATTTCCATTTCAAAAATCTCTTCTGTCCCAGTAGAAGAGATCTGATCTTCCTTCCTGCTATCTTGTTTGTATTTCTTTCTTCTTCTTTTTTTCTTTTTCACAGAACCTGGAGTGAATACAGTCTCTGTTTCCACAGACTGTGGAATTTCTGAGTTTGCACATGTCCTCTCATTTTCACCTGATTTCAAATGATTGTCAGTGTCTTTAAAAAACTGGTCTTCAGTGGGTATTGGAGATGTTGCCAAATATGCAGGAACTTTTTCCTAAGCAAAAAAAGAAAATAAAGACAGACTATTTTTTTTACTTTGTTTTGTGCATACAGGATAGCTTTCAGCTACGGATTAATCCTTGCATCTGTATTTAGACAAAAACCATACAATAGCCCAGTGGTATTGAAGCTGATATCCAGAAAGCAACCAAGTTCACTAGAGGGATCACAAATAGTTCAGAAAAATGAATGTTAGTATACCTACAGTTTCAGATACAAACAACTGATTTTGCTAGCAAAACAAATACCCAGTCAGTGGAATGTTTTTGAAATTAGCTGCCCTTGAGCACACCAGTTCTATCCATGCTTAGTAAATGTGTTAATAAAAATAGGCTACTTAAATCCACTGCTATTTATTTTGAAACAGATTCATAGAAAGGTGTAGATTGGAAGGGACATCTGGAGATCATCTGGTCCAGTCTTCTGTTGAAAGTAGGGCCTGAGGTTAGGTTATCCAGGGCCTTGTCAAGCCAAATGCTGAGTATTCCCAGTGAGGGAGAGTCTACCTCTTCTCTAGGCAACATATTCCTGTGTTATACTGTTCCCATAGTGAAGGATTTTTCTTATATCCAGCTGGAATTTCCCTCTAATGCCCTTTGCCCCTTGTCTTATCATCAGGCATCCTTGTGAAGAGAGTGCCTCAGTCTGCTCTATAACTACCTTGTAGGTATTGCAAGACTGTAGTTAGATCCCCCTGAGTCTTCTCTTCTCTAGGCCAAACACAGCCAAGTCCAGCAACCTTTCTTCCTATTTCAACTTCTCCAAACTTCTGATCATCTTAGTGGCTCTCCACTAGACTCCCTCCAATTTTCCATACCTCTCCTGAACTGGGAAGACCAAAACTTAGTAGACCAGAACTGTGTTCCAGGTTTGGTCTAACATATACTAGGTTGAGTGGGACAATCCCATAACCCTCCATCCACTGGCTGTATTCCTGACGATGCAGCCTATGACACATTTGCCTTCATTGCTGCCAGGGCACACTGCCAGCCTTTACAGCAGACATGGGTTTCATTCAGTGAGATCCCAGCCTGTACTGCTGTGTGGGATTCTTCCAACCCAGATGCAGACTTCACGTGTATCTTGGTTAAACCTTGTGTGAATCTTGTTGGTCCAGTCTCCCAGCCTGCCAAGTTGGATCTACATGGTGGCTCTTTTTCTGGCCTGTCTACATCTCCTCCGAGTTCAGTGTTACCCACAAAATTGGTAAAGGTGCATTCAGTCTTGTCATCCATGTCAGACACTATTTATGTAAAGTATCTTTCAAAAAGAAAAACTCAGCTATAATTTAGTCGTGTTAAAACCAACAAACAAACAACCCTCAGTTAGTTACAATTCACTGGCCTTTGAAGGAACAATTCACAATTCAAATGAATGAAAAGTTTTACCAATGGACTGCCTGTGGTTTATTTACATCATAACAAGAAATTAAAGATATTGACACCTAAACTGAAAGAAACACACTGTGAAGGGACAAAGTGGAACAAAAAGAGAATGGAATTTGCATAGTGAGGAGAAAGAGAAAAAGTTATGGAGCTCAATTTCATGGTAAGGATAGAACTAATTACAAGATGCCTGCTATTTTACAGGACTCTTATGCAGAAGATTAATCAGAAACTACACTGTGGTAAGAAACAGCCAGAGCACTGATACTACTTTTGATGTGTTCAGTCTGAACTGCTATTATTTAATATTAAATTCAATTTCTCCATTGAGTTAAGAGTTACAGACCACTGGCTGTAAAGTAGAGAGAAGTGGAGAAAGGAGAACAAAATACAGCCTTATACAGCACTAATGACACAGAGATTTTGCATTGTGAAAAACCTCCAAATAAAATGACAGCACCTAAAATAAAGTTAATATTCTATACAATTAGTGATAAATAATCCAGAATAAGAAGAAAAAAAAAATAGAGGAAAAGTTGAAAGAAAACTGGCCGAAAAATGATGCCTGAAAGTTACATTGTAATAGTCCTGATTTATGTGAATTGAGGCGTCTGGTGTTACTTCTGAATGTCAAGATGTGAAAACAGCAATGACTGACCACTTGAAAGAACCTTTCTGAATCCATTGAGAACTCCATGAGAGCTTTATCGTTTATACCTTAAGCATAGCTTCAAGAGGTGACCACAAGGACACACTGATCCGTAACAGAAAAACTAAGAAAAAAAATGTCTAAAAGTAGTAAAAACAACTCAGTCCTCTGCTTTGTAGCTAACTTGATCTATAGTTTTGTCATGAACTACCAGCTTTCTGGAACACATTATACAGATGAAGCACTCTTGTTATAAATTAAAATACACTAAGCAAGTGCAATAGCTCCTTTAAAACATTGTACTGGGGACAAAGGTAGCAGTTATCACCCTTGCTTTCTGAAAGTCTTAAGACTGCTCAGTTCCCATCAATGGCTGACACAGCCTATATCTATACAAAACTGCTTCCAGTTTTGATTTTAATCATGATGTATGCTAAAACAGAACCCAACCTTCCTTTCTCTTAAATGTTATGAATCCTTACCCCAAATTATTGTTTAGGGTCTTAATCCCTAAATCTTAACTCCCTCCACTTTAAATTATATTTAACTCCTTTCAAAACGAGAGCTTCCTCCAATCCCTCACAGTAAACAGGTAGCACCCTAAACTAAAAAGTAGATCAAGCTTATTTCCTTGAAAGACTCTGATTCCTAATAACAACAGAAAATTAACACTTCATCTTTTACTTCACCAAGACAAAATTTTTTTCTCTCTCCTCTAACCAACTATTTTCATTAAACCTTTTGGAACTTTGTATTTAGATCTTCTTTCCTTCTGTCTTGCTGAAAAATGCCAACAGATTCAAAAGTGATCAAAACCAAAGCTCAGGACTGATAAATATTGTGATTAAATAGCTCCCATATCCTTAGGAAATCAGACTAAAAATGAACCATTATTCCTGCTTTTCAGAGGCTCATTAGCTTCCAGCTGCAATAGGTTCTTGGGAAATTAATTACTGTATGATAATACAAGAAGAATTCTCAAGTTGAAGAAGTTACTGTTAACTGGTCAAAGTTTCATAGATAAAATCATGACAAACTGTGCTAAAAATAAGACAAATTAAAAATATGCCAAAATAGACAACAATTATTAGTACAGAGTTCAGTAGCACAAGCTATAAGAACTTCAGGCAAAAATTATTATAAGGCACTGCAATCAACAATAATGAATATATTTTAAAAAAAGTAAAAAAAAATAAATTCAACAAATCTCTCAAATAATGCTCTAATAAAAAAAAAGTTACCTTTATTATCACTGGTAGCAGAATCATACAAAGCACCAAGCAACCCGGAAGCATGAGTGATGTTAAGATTCAGTCATAGAAAATGTAACTTTTATGAAAGCTACAATATCAACAACACTATATTAAGCGTTTTTAACACATTACTCTGTTAATACTGCATTGTAGCAATCATGAAGGACAAAGCACTTACATTTTCCTCCTCAGTTTCTTGCACAAAGAAAGCTTCTCCATTGTCACCCAGTTTCATATGAAGATCAACAGCATCACCATTAATTTCTATATCAATCTGTGGAAAGAGATGATTTAATGTAAATTATTCATCACAGGGCAAAGCACTGACCTCAAGGCCCATTTAGCTCTGACAGTAAACTTTGTTCCATTGTATAATCATGTCTCTTTCTCCTCCATCTGCTTTTTGAAAGAAGTCTGTTATAATAATGGTCTTTATTTTGTTAACCTACAAAATACTTCATGTGCCTAGCCTAACACCTAAAAGAAAAACTGGAAAAAAAAATCCTAAACATCTGAAGACTGAATCTTGTTCAACTAATTTGGAGAGCTAGAAGCATAAATAATAATCATTGATCTAGTCTTTATTTCCTGGAAGAATAATTGAGACTGTTCATGTTCATATGTTTAAAGCTCAACCTGAATTGGGGCCTGATATGAATCTGAGTCCTGAATACCAAAAGTTCAAGACAACAAACTGGAAGCCTCCTGGAGGCAGGCTTTGTTTCAAAGGGATAGAGATTTGCCACGATTATTTATGCAACTCAGTTAACATTGTTTCAGATTTTCCTGCTTATAAGTTTATGGGACCACAATCTTTCTGTGACCATAGTGCTTTTGTCAGAGGAAGAATGTTTTTATACTCATAAAAACATACTTTAACTTAGATTACATTGCACAGGAGAGAGAGACTACCATTCCCTACATGTACGAAATAAAAAAAAAAAACAAACATCCTTCTGAAACCAAGATACAACTGTTTTAGTTCCTCCTTTTTGTGAAATCTTGTGCATCCAGTTAAGTTCTATTCAATATTCAGATAAAATTACCTTATTTTTCAGTAAATCTGCTTATCTAAGGGTATGTGTATATCTGCATTTAGCCTAGGTAATTAAAAATAATTTAATACATGTCAGAGAGAAATGCAATGGACTTGTCTTACTGCAGAAAATGCTAATGGCATTTCAGGTTATATATAGTTTAGACACTTTTGTCAAAAGGAGACCAAGTTAAATACTGTAATTGCTATGAGATATCCAGTATGTACATTACTCAAGTTCTAGTTTCCTGCCAATACAAAAGAAAAAATTACACCCCAAGCCATACAGCTAGTATTGTGACATGAATACTCATATTCAGTTAGTTATCATGATATGAAATGGCCAGTCAAAAAGGAAAGAGGACTAATTTTAAGATTTGCACATGGACTGCCAAGAAAAAAAAAAACCAAACACCACCACCACAGTGCTAAGACAAACAGTATGCATGTATCCTAATCCACTCCATTATTTGCACATTTATGAGAATAAAATCATTAGCCAAGGAAGCTCAATCATAGGAGATGACAAATTACAGGTAGATAATGAAACATGCATGGGGACTATACCCATATCCTTAAGATAACAGCTTTTATTTTTCCCCCACAAGAACTGAATGGTTTTGATCTGAAAATCATATTTATTTTGCTACTGAACACAGTTTATTCTTACAATATTTTCTTGAATTTCCAATTCAGTAACATGAGTTAAAAAAACCCCAAACCTTAGTGTTTCTTTTTTTCAACCTTTACTTTATACGGATTTAGACAGACAAACATCCCTAATTTTAGTTCCTATACCTCATGCTGGTTTCTGGAGACTTCAGTATATATCTTAAGCATAGAGTTAAAACACAGATATGCCTATTTTGTGTTCCCATACACCTTGAGACTACCAATTGATCTTAGCCTCATAACATGCCAGAGAAAAACGCGTACACAACGCAGTAATAAACATTCAACTGACAATTGAGAAAACACTCAAATGCAGAATGGTAACTCCAAGGATGAAGGAAGCAAGAAGCAGCAGCCATCCACTCAAGCAAAAGCTGAGAACTATGCTGATAGCCTAGTACAGCAGGTACCAAAAGTAGATGTTTCTACTATTCAACAGCTATCTAGAGGTACCCAGAAGCTGAAATCCTCTAAAATTTGGTTCAGCTTCTCAGAATTGTAAAGACATTTAGCAAGCTCAAGTTTCAGACCATTCCTGTTGTAGCTCACCTGCTTAGACATTAGAAAAAGTACAGCTATACCACCTCTCTTGTACCTTGCTGAAAAACTGTAACGTAATCTGTTGCAGAATTGTTAAGGAAAATCAACTTTTTGTCATCAGTGTGCTCATTAAGAAAAACACTGGCAAGTGGGAAATCAAAACAAAAAAATTAAACAGAGAAACTGCTGCTAGTCTGTGTTACTATGATAAACTTACAACTTTAATGTATGTAACTACTAGTATGGACCGTTAACAAATAAATGGCCTAACATAACTGCTCTTTTAGTTGCACTTTATTCTCTTTTTACAACCAAGATATAAAGATGGGGGTTAGTTTCTCTGCAGTGACCTTTCACTTATTAGAAAAGCAGCATATAATCCTAAGGTTTTATGATCTGTTTAAATCAATCCATCCTTTGGAGGAACACCCACCCACAGGCAATACTGCCACATACATTACTGTCAGTAGAGAGTACTGTAAAGTCCCCCACAATAGGTCCATTTTTCAGTCAAATTACAATTCAATCCAACCTACTCCCTAGGCACGATTACTAAAGCCTATGGAAAAGGTATGGCAGGACAATCTGCTTGGGTAGTGCCACAGTCTCAGACTGGCTGGACAGGGAATTGTACCAGGTTCTCTTTCAAATATGCCCACATAGGAATGAAGCTTCAGTCCCAGTTTTTATAGCTTGTGGATATCAACAACTGCATTTTCTACTGCATATCAGCCTTGAACAGAGCTAACAAGGAGTAATATTTATGATACGTCACCAGCCCTTAAGACATGCTCTATTTGTCCTCCAGACATTCCAAAAACAGCTGCTTGCAACATCAGGGATCAGTTAAATGGCATTAAGCATTTCTTTCCAAGCATAATTAAATAAGTAAATAAATAGCCATGTAAACATTTTAAGACTGTGAAGTCTATATGTTTGTATTATTCTTTTTGCATAGCTCAAGAGCTGTCAAAGCTTTTCTTTCACAGTATTTTTTTGCAGAGTCCTTAGATTACCACAGGAAGTTCTGTTTTGCATTCCAAAACTATTGCTCTGTACAGCATATATGAGAAACTGCTCTGTACTAAATCAGCCTGCTAACTGCATATGTGGGGGGCTGGGGAAGGAAGAGAGGAAAAAAGGGAATGCATTGGTATTCAAAACTTTGTTTTGGCCCACTTTCTGAACTTACCACTTTTTCTTTAGAGCGCAATACACCAAGCTTCCCAAATCGGACATGAAAAGGAGAACACTGGTATGTACCATCCTGTTGCCGGACCACAATGACATCAATGCATCCTGAAAGGGTTGCCTGATTAATGCCTTTGTACAGCTCCTTCACAGTTACCAGGACTTGTCCTGCAAGTTGTCCTACGTAGTTCATAGTCTGAGACTAAGGGAGGGGAAGAAAAAAAAAAGTAAATGAATTTTTTAAATGTAAAAAAATTTTAATATTATTTTTAAAAAACATCTAAATAGATGTGTAATATCATTTATCAATTACTCTGACTACTGTAACAAGCTTTACACAAATGCCTTGAAGAGTCAACAGAATTTTAAGTCAGTTCTTATATTACTAACAGTCTCCAGAGTTATAAAACATATTCTTAATAGTTTATCAAGTTGAATCTATGATTATTTAAATATTTTAAAGTAAATTTTGAAGCATTTAATTTTTAAACCCCAAAACCTAGATTCAAGTGATGCTTAATTACACAGAAAAGCTAAAAAGACAAATTAATTCTCTAAAGATTGCTTATTTAATACAACTGATCCTCTATTGAAAATGGAGATAACTGTATGTAAGGATGCAAAAAACCCCTTAGAAGTCAGGAAAAGTTATGTAGGGTGTACTACATGTAACTCTCCCTTTACAGCTCTATATTTTAAAAGAGACTGAGTCACCCTAAAGAAATCATCAAAAGTTCTAATGGGAGACAGAGGAGTTTGAGAATGAGTGTGGAGAAAACAAATATGGAAGAAATCCAGTTGTCCTCTTATATAAGGAAAGCAAAACACCAGTGAATTTATTTGCCATGAAACAAGTACTAAAACAAACCTCTTGCAGCATAAAAATCATGAGCTTGTAAAAACCCTTCTTGAAAAAGCACTGCTATCGACCTTCAGAAGTTAAAACTGAGATGAGCAAGACTTCCACCTATGGTAGGTGATGCCAGGTACTAAAAGTTACCAAGACACTCCCACTAGCTTTTGATTAAATAAAACTACAATAAGTATCATCTGTAGTCGCAATATTTACTTCTCTAAACAGCTTAATGAAGCTTGTAGATACCTATATTTACAAAAGCTGCTGCAGTGAAGTTTGGTCTGTGAAAACACAGTGAACCTAGCAACATGACCTTGTCTGAACACACTTCTCACCCATGAGAAGCAGATGACTTACCAGCTAACAATCCTTATTTCCACAGAAATTACACCTAAAGAATAACCACTAAATTCCAAATACTACATTTACATATGTGAAAAACAAGTCTTAGCCAGGTTTACACACTCATGCAATATATTATTTTAACTGTAGAGAGTTATCTTGCCCACTAACTACTTTCCACAGGTTTCACAAAGTTTCAGTTAAGAGAAAACAAATCTTTTACAGTTTTTTGTGGTTGTTCATACTCCTGACATCAGAAAATTGAAAAAGAACAATATGTAGCCTAGGCAAAAGAATCTTACTAGATGAGAGCGGGGAGTTCAGGACAGAATACAAGGGAAGGAAGATGCACACAATAAGATCATGCTACAGTCAAACAAGATAAACAAAGAACACATAGAATCACTTATCAAACATTCTGTCTAATCCATTAAAAATACTTAGGTGAATGAATGAATTTTGAATGACTGCAAATCTTTCAGACTAAGAATGCAATGTGAGCTATGACTGCCAATAAGAAATGAAGTCCACAGATTTCTCAAAACATCTGAGCTTTAATAGAAAGAAGAGGGAAAACCGTCAAGGTGTTCTAATGGAGACCTAAGTGCAATCCTTCCTCATTCTGCCCTCTCCCGCCTCCCACCCAAAAAGACTGCTACAAGCTCATTTCAAAAATATCCAAGCAATTGCATGTCTCTGAGGTTAAAGGTAGTATTTGGGAGAACAAAGAGCCACTACAAACAAGCAAAACACATAACACTGAACACATAACAGAGCTTAAATTGTAAAAATTCTATTTTGGGATACTTCTACCAAAAAAAGTCTACAGTGAATTTCTTTGTCTATTTGTTAATCTATTTTTATTAGCCTTTGAACAAGGTTTAGGATTTTTCTTAATGCCTCTAAACAAAAGTGTATTGCACTATAAGTGTCCTTCCTCCTGATACTGCTTTCATTATCTAGGTAATTAATCATTTCTGAGCCTTCAAAGTCTTCCTTACAGCAACACAGGGTATATTGCATTCATTCAGAAGGAAGCTACTTTTGTAGCATTTAACAGTATCAATATAATGATAAACATGCAGGAAATCTAAAACTACTTTCACAGACTTAGAGCAGCTACAAGTATTTTCTTCTATCTCAGGCTTCTGAAGTCATACATTACCTAATCATATTTAGATATTTGGAAAAAAAAAAATTCCTTCCTCTCCACAATCCTTAAAAAGGAAGATGGGAGTTTTCCAATCCAGATTTAGAACTGTTTTGTAATTATTCATGGAATTACTATGATAGGTAACATGCTAGAGAATTTTTTCCTGTAGCTTTTGTACAATATGGTTGATGAAGACAAAAAGAACAGACTGTCATTGAATGACTAATGAGATCAGCAGAATGGACTCCCTATCAACATTAGTGATTAATAAAATTCAGTTTCATCTCTAAGTAGTTTCATGTACAACTATAAAATTGACTGCTTGCTAACAAAATAATAGCTCATGCTTGCTAAAAAGGGGAGGTCTCACTTCAATCCTTCCTCATCTGACCCTCTTAATGAGCTGATTTTAGCTCACTGACACAACTGGCAGAAGTCTACCCATTTTGTCGTTGTTGTTGTCAGTGGCTTAGTAAGTTTAGATTAGGTCACTAAGAAGAACGTGACAACACCAAAGAGTCATAAGGCACACAGCAGCACCACAGAACTAGAAGAAAAAGGCTAGGGCAGGGAACTGAACATCTTCCTTTTGACAAGTGAGCTACTTGCTGCATCTCATGGAACTGTAACCCAAGACAGAAAGGTAGCAATATCTCTGCTTTGCTGTTCAAGCAATTAGTCTCCCCCTACAATGACAGTCAATCTTTATTCTTTATTTTTATCTTAGGAAAAATTCTCTAACACATAGTCATTATCATTCATGGTTATACATTGGCTGCTTCCAAGAGGAGTCTATAGTATTGGCTTACAAAGAAAAGTTGATTTCATGTCACCAAGGAGACTGAATCTGTTAAAAGAAATGTTTGGCACAATCAGGAATAGAAGTTCTTAATAGAGTCTCCGTTCCATATATTTCATTTTAGTGAATAGGACTTGAGAAGTGGACATTACCAAGGAATTATCTATCATTTAAGTAACACCTGTTTAAAGGATCAGAATTTCACACCAACTGCTAAGAATTAAGTTCAGTTGATAAATAATTTAATTTTCCTCACATACATGCTAACAGACCCTGTCTAACCACAGAAAATAACCCCCCAAAACTCCCACAAGACTGAAGCATTCACCTATTTTACATATATTCTCGTCTTCCTATAGCAAAAGTTCTCTCACAGATCTCAGTTATATTTCTGTAGCTCACAGCACAGCCACTTTTATGATCATACATAAACAGAATAACCTCTTACTTGTGAAAGTTATGAACTTTTGAACCTACTGAAAATTAAAAATAAAAATTAAAAATAAAGTAAGTTTACAAGGAAAGAAGCTTTTTATGATCCAAGTCTTAATGCAAACATTGTTTTGTACATTGTAAGTAAACAAAATTGTAGATCAGAAACTAATTTATATTATTGCTTATCATGTTGTAGTTCAGCTTTTAACAGAATGGTTTACTTTGTAAGATAAACATATTATTTAAGAAGGTTCAAACTGTAGCAAGCAAATGATCAACCAGAAATAAAGTGTCACTACATAAATTACACATCTCATGTTTCTCAGGTATCTCAAAGGCCAATATAACCCCAGCTAGGAGATTTTAAAATTTTGCAGGTTGGTGGGTTTTTTTTCCTTTAAGTTTTATTGTATATTGTTAGAAAACTTGTGGTGAGCAGTACCAGATCTGACTATAGAGAGGGACAGTGTAAAATGTTATTGTGTGAATTCTTGCAAATGCGAAACAGCCTGATCACAAAACAACCAGTAAGACAAAGCTTTTCCTCAATGACACTTTTTATTTCATGCTTAGTATACATTTATTAAATGTCGTTGTCCTGAAAGCAGACAAAAGCAGAGAGCAGTATGCCTTCATAATCTGCTACAAGAACCTAAAAGGCATGCCAGTTTCCAGTTCTGCAATTCAAGACAGAATTCTGATGGACAAGACAAGCTAAGAAAGGGCAATGCAGCAATATTTCACAATACTGTTTAGCTTTTAAGTTTTATTTATTTTGATATCCAGCGTATATACATTACCTGATGCAGTCAAATTCCAGAACTCTGCATAAAAGCTAATGTAGCTCACTGCTACTTAGTCTTCTAGGATGACAAATTAGAAGGCTATCAATACCTAAGGTCTCACAGCAGAAAAACACTTACTGTGACTTTTGAGGCTCCAGAAAGACTGATTTTTGAATGTTTAGGCAATACCACCTAATTTGCAAAAATTCTTATATCTGAATATATTAATACTACTAAGCCAAGTGCAACTGTAATTGGAATGGGGGAAAAGATCTCTCTGCCCTGTATCATAAAGACTTTTTTCTGGTAAGAAGCCATTACAATGCAAAACACAGAAACTGAAAGTGCTTTTTTTTTTTTCTTTTCCTTTTTTGAGAGAGAGAGAGAACATAAACGTAAATACAAAATAAGAAAAGAAAATATCTACTTTGGAAGTTCAAGAACTAAAAATAAAATTCTGTGCCTCCACCTATAAAATACTCAGATCAGTTAAACTAAAATTAACCCTGCATATGTTGGCTGACATCCTCATGTTACAGCAATGAGGAATCGAATGGCTCTCACAAATAATGATTAAACAGTACTACAGCTCAGATTAAGTATCTAACATGCTCCACATGATAGATAGCCAAATTCTCAAAACTCATCACCAGGAAATGCTTACATTAGCACAACTTGAGCAGGTTTTGTGGATAGGAATTATATCTATGTACCATTAACAAAGATGTTATCTTGCCTGCTACAAAACCAACACGTTTTCTTGAACAATTTTTTTTATGTTACTCAGTAATATCCATACACAAGTGCAAGGTATAATCAAAAGTCTGCCCACAAATTTGTTTTCTGTGTATCTGGAGTACTGCTTTAGTAAAGGTAAACTGCATTTTTTTTGTGTTCTTAAAGCCAACACCTTTTATACAGATGCACCCATATGAACGTGAATGCTACAAATGTCCAGTTCAACAATAGAAAAAGAAGACTGCAAGTTACTCAAAGGCAAGCTATCAGATTGTTCTAGAGAGATACAGCTTTAGAGGGCATGAATTTTAACTATCACTGAAAAAAAAAAAGTTACTTAAATGTAGATCTTAGCTTACAAGAGAGTAGATATTTATACATGTCATTTATTTTGAGATACATTTAGAGGATTCAAAGATAGTCTAATGCCACATGATGTAAACAGTAAAGAAGTTGCATTTGTTTCAAGACATTAGGTAGAAAAACAAAATTAAAAACATGCATAGTAATGTTTTCCCTCAATTTATCTCATCTTACCTATATTTGTGTGTGTGTGTATATATATATATATATATTTATGAGGTAGGAGATTTCCTTAACCAGAGAAAATCTTTAGCAAGTGTTTTACTAGCTTCTATTCTGTAACCTGAAAAGACTGGGGGGGGGGGGGCAGCAAAAAAATGTCTATGTGAAACAGGACCACTATAGCATCAGGTTTACTTGGTAAAAACAAGCCAACAGAAACATCTTTGCTCCTAAGTAGAGATATTAATTGGGGTTTAGGATTGCTTCTAGTACTGCACAGAGCACTTACGGAACAAAAATAGGAAACAAAGTAAGTCTGTTGAATGCCTAATTAAAGTCTTCCATTTACTATTAAATATAGGCAGTCAGTTTTTACATATTTTAACTACGCTATATGAAATTATATACCCATGCTTGGCAATAAATCTGTCAAACTCACCAAGATTCCAGAAGAAACCCCTTCGTGGGCAGCAACACTTCTATTGAAGTCATCTTCAAAACCATCCTTTTCTGAGAAATACATCTCAGAAAACAGGAAACTAACTTTCCACAGTACAAGTAAATGCAAAGCTTACAGCCATAACAGAATGTTGTATCAGCATTTCTTCTCTTTCCATAGAAGCAGAATTATGTAAATCTTCTGGTCTCTTAAGACAAAAATGTTTGATATACTTTCCCACGCAGTATTATGATTAAAAAGGAAGCGCTTCTTTAAGAAAGCTCACATAGAAACTCCCTCACCAATAGGCTTTGCTTGAAATGTCACAGCCCCCTTGCGCTCTTTGAGATAAGTAATAACATGGGCAGACTTTGCCATATGTTTGCACTGATAGGTAACGATCTTGTTTTACATCAGGTCACGTGACTAGCTGAAGCTCCCACAAAAAGAAACAGGGATTTAGTTAATGATTCTTAAGCAAAGTCTACACTAGCTCACTTGGAGACTTTTCGCCCACTGTTGCAACTTTACCACCTGTAGCAGCATTCAAAGTCCTAGTTCAGCCTGCTGCACACCTAATTCAAGAATGCCTGCTGCCACTCCATGTGCCTGCTCCCTCCACTGATGGTTTCACTGGGCTAGCTAGTCACATTTTATAGGGCAAATTTTATGACATTTCTGGGTCTGGTATTTGTGGGCTATTTTCTCCCCTTTTTGAAGTTCCATTATAATAGTAAACTGAGACAATTGACATGGTGTCAAGTTTATACCAAACCATACAAAAACAATGCACAACAAAATAAAAATTTTTTTCCTGTGGAAATTTTCCTACTTTCTTTAAACTGAATTGTTAAAGCAGTATAATTTGGGTGTGTGTACAATACATACAAGCTTATTGTATACCTAGCTCCATGACTGAGAATAAGAATTAATTTTTGATCTGAAGAATTTTGAAATGTCGTTACTTCTCTAAATAGCATCATGGATAGGGGAAATAACTGAAGAAGTGTAGAAGTCTAAGGAAACAATTCTACCCTTGAATGGGAGAGACATTCTCTGAGGACCATTAATATTCCCTCAACATAGACACATTCTCATTACCCAAACCCATGCATCTTCTCCTGACCCCCACAGTGTTACTTCGTGTCTGCTACAGAAGACTGTGGAGGACTACTTCTTGAATTACAAGTGAAAAAATAACCTAGGATACTACTACCATCTTCACTCTATCCTCTACATTTTGTAAATTTATGCATTAGACTCTGATGCCAGGACAAAGAATGACGTTACTGGATGCAGCAAAATGGCTTGTAGGTTTCCAAAATAATTAATGAACTACACTCAAGGCTAAAACTAAATTGGTCTTGATGACAAGCTCCTAAATTGAGTGTGGGGACTGCTACATCTGCAGTAAGGTTGCAATAAGCTGCAACCATATCTGGGCCCTTTTCTATACACTGAATAAGTTCATATTTAATGTGGCTCTTCACAGGAAAAATTACTGGGTTTGTTAGCAGACATAACATGTATTTTCACAGGATTTTAAGAATTACTAGACACACTCAGTTTTACTCTGCTCGTTCATCATTCCTTTATCATGTGTGTTCCATTAATATATGGTGAAAAACACCGTTATGAGTACTATGTTATTTCCTTACAATTTACACAGGAAAATTAGCTTTAGTTTTGAAAAGCAAATACCCCATATCGGGAAGTAGTAGAAGCAATGTTTTTCATGCAACCCTAATCCAGCTCTTTGGTGTGGGTAGGTTCTTCTACTGTGGTTTAGCCTCAGAAAGCCCATATTTTTTTTCACTAGCCTCATGCAAGTTAATACTGCTGACAAAGGTCAGTCATCATCCTATGTTCTTTTTTTTCTCTGCTCTTTGTGAGTCTACACATCTTATCCCATTGCTCATTAGTCAAAATCCCTGATGGGAAGTATGATTCCATTTTTAAATAATAGTTTTCTACAGTAACCTTCATAATACATTTGATTGCATTAATTTAGTTTTACAGCATCCCAGAGACGCAGTATTATTTTTTTCACTTATGCAATGGAAAACTCAGGCCAGGAGATTAGGAATTAAAAATACAGGGGGTTAAAACTTGATTTTGCAGAGTTTCCCTCCATTTTCTACCTCTTCGCATATTCAAAACATTGCTTCCATAGGCTACATTTGTAGCTACTAATCAGATTTACATATCCCAGATGGTCATTAAAAAAAAAAAGCCTGATTGCCTGTGAAAATTATATTTAAGTGATACGATTGTACTGTATGGGAACTGTAGAACAAGTGTGGCCAGAACACAGCTACAGGACATTTCCCCAGCTTTCATCAGTACATGTCACTCTAAGTTCATTCTAAGAAAGGAAGCAGAAATTCTATAGACATAAGCTTCTGTCAGTACACAATCACAATTCACTCAGAGATCAGGATAAATATGCTAAGACGAATGAGACAAATCCTTCTCTAATTAACATACCCTAATAGGTATGACAAGTATGGGACAACCATTGTTCATGTCCCGTATGTCTCCTTTACCCCATCCTGACACAAATCATTTTACACCATCAATTTAGACTTAAGCACCACAGTTCTCAGTCTCACACACCCTGATATTGGAAAAGGTCCTTCCTCCCAAAGCTTCAACTCAGATTCCTAAATTTCACCACACTTTATTTTCATGCACTTTTTACACTTTGTCTATTGGGTGCAAATAAAGTGGAAGAATTCCCAGTTCTCCTACAGAGATTACGAAAATCAGACTGGGACTGAAAACACTCTCCTGTGGCCAAGTTCTTGCTCCTAGCCCTGGTCTGATGCATCTTCTTACTGAAACTGGAAATAAAGCTCTGTTCATTCCAGCTTGTGGTAAAATACATTCAATACAGCGTCTCTGTTACATTTAAATGCAAAAGTTTATCCATTCTCAATATGGACTTTTAAACCTAATTCAAAGGCTAATAACTTTGCAGAAATAAAATAAATTTAGACATGAATAACAGAAGACAAAATGTATGAAGACCATCTGCCTCAGATCCCTTCTGAAAGGGGCAGGAGAATTTTTCTAAGAGAAAACAGCTACAGTTTTCCTCTAGTAGAGTGGAAACATACTATCAAGTTTCACTTTTTATTAAAAAAATATATATACTTGCTAAAATTTTCCATACAAAAGCTGAAGGTGGCTAATATATAACTTGGAATGAAATTTTCCATTTTAGCAATGTTACATGCAACTAAAAATCAAATTCTGCTCAAAAATGCTGAAAAAGACTAAAAGGCAGCGTAACCTGCTTTTACCCACAATTCCCAGCCATCCAAAAAATAAAAATAATGAAAAAACCCTGCCACAAGTAATAATAGCATGGTACTAGAATCCAAGCAGTTAACTGATGTTAGAGAAACACCATTGCCCACTAAACTGGTGGTTAAAAATGAATAAAATCAAATGTCTAGTTTTCCATCTACGATGCAAGACAGTAAATTCAATGCCTTCAAGATCTCCTGTCAGGTAGAGTCAAAAGACATTCAAATTAGAATATTTTCCAGTGCAGCTTAAGTATTTTTTTATCTCCAAGGGAAAAAAAAAAATAGCAAGAAAGGAAATCCGCTATTTATTTGGACTTAGCCCTTTTATAATGCGTCGACATTTATATCTCTATGTTCTACTATGAATCATCTGATTCCATTATTATGGCATCTTTCATTGTATTAATTTGAGCATTTTCTTTTTTTTTTTTTAAGTTACCTCTTTTTCTGTTTACAAAGGAACTTCAGTGAGAACAAAGTATACTTTAGAAGTCCATAAAGTGAGTTTTACTGTTAAAATGATCAGTTCAATCAAAAACTGTCATGGTTTAACCCCAGGCAGCAACTAAGCACCATGCGGCCGCTCACTTACTCCCCCCCATCCAGTGGGATGGGGGAGAAAATCGGGAAAAAGAAGTAAAACTCGTGGATTGAGATAAGAACAGTTTAATAGAACAGAAAAGAAGAAACTAATAATGATAATGATAACACTAATAAAATGACAACAGTAGTAATAAAAAGATTGGAATGTACAAATCATGCGCAGGGCAATTGCTCACCACCCACCGACCAACACCCAGCTAGTCCCTGAGCAGCGATTCCCTGCCCCCAGTCCCCCCAGTTTATACACTAGATGAGACGTCCCATGGTATGGAATACCCTGTTGGCCACTTTGGGTCAGGTGCCCTGGCTGGGCATGAGAAGCTGAAAAATCCTTGACTATAGTCTAAACACTACTGAGCAACAACTGAGAACATCAGTGTTATCAACATTCTTCTCATACTGAACTCAAAACATAGCACTGTACCAGCTACTAGGAAGACAGTTAACTCTATCCCAGCTGAAACCAGGACAACTTAGGTTACATGGACACAAAAAGTTCTTATGTACATGAAGACCTTAACTTCTTTCAAGGTACTGAAAAGAAGTAACTGGCTAATCCAAGAGTGCACCCCTTGGGAATCTGCATGGCCATATCCCTCACAAGTGCCTGCCACACTTGACATCCGTTTCCAGCTGCACAGACACTTCTACAGCCACATCATTCTTGGCTGAACTTATTTCTAGACACATACCACAGAAACCAAAGTTTCTGAATAGAAATTCCATCTATCTCATTTTTACATGAGATGCAAGAGAGCAGATGAAGCTTTTCCTGTATGTTTCTAGAAAGCACTAAGCATTTCCCTAATGAGCAGTCCCTTATCTATTTTCTCCATTTTAAAAGGTTTCTTTCCAGGCACTGATCTGCCTGAGGTGTACTTATATTTTCTTACAACCTTCCAGAATTTAAAAGTCAAAGCAAAAGAACATAGTCATATATTTAAGCATGAAATGCATCCTGATCTATTAGTGGTGAATAATTTGGTTACCTTTAGAATAGGTACAGGAATATAAGATCTGAGACCAGTACATACCTTCAGGTTGACAAGAAAGAACAGAAATATACTCATTCATATACAATACATATATGGAATACCCCAAAATTTCTAAATATAGTGTATATAAACAAGAAACCTTTTCTTACTTCATAAACTCTCATAGTGTTGAAGTGATGAACATGTACCAATAGAGAACAACATCCATAAATTTAATTTGCATATACGACTTGGCAACTTTGTTAGAAAATCAGGTAAAAAAATGCTAGTCTTACAGAATTCCCACACAAAGGTATTCACAGCATGAGATCTTTGAAAGGGGAAAATTAGATATTGCTGAGCAAAGTAGCATATGTTTACTTTCACCAAACACAATCTACTTGCATTATTGAGTTTTAATGCACACAGAGATCACATCTGTCTGAAGGATGTATCTGTTCACCCCTAGCACACAACAGCATGTCTGCACACCATCTACATGGGACATGACAAACCTGCAAAGTAGCCTCAGATTTCTTGTTTGTGTTAACATGCTCACTTTTCATTTGGGGAATGAATGGCTTCAAGTCAAGTAATTTTTTTAAATCATTGTATTTCAGTTCACATCACAAACTAAATTCTATTGTTAGCCAAGTAAGAGACAATTACTTCCATTTCTAATGGAATCTCAGCTACAATTCATTATTGAAAGCACTTCTCTGAAAAAATTTTGCAAAGAATCCTTTACACATTTCCTTTAAGAGGCCTTTCTTAACCGTCAATCTAGAGGAAGTACATTTCCTAAGGAGACAGTTATGCAGTCTAAAAAAAAAGACAAGAAAACCTAAAGACATGGCCTAAGTCTGGCTTAGCATGTGCTGGCTTCAGCCACATATACCAACACACAAATGTCACATGGTACACTGGAGACTTTTCTATTATTACTTTGCATATGTCCAATTCTGGTATTGAACTTAAGCACTTTGGATAAAGAAAAGGGCCAGTTCCTCAGTTAAAAATCTTATCCATTCACTCAGTACAGATAGCAGCAATGAGGAAGTGTACCTTAGTTTGGGGAAAAGGGTGACTCGGGGCAACTTCTAGCAGTTAATGTCAAATTACATTACTGCAAATCTGAAAGAAACTGATAACAATAAAATACTTAACTAGGAAGGGGAAGCTAGCACCCTTTACTTGGAAATTCCCTTGAAATATAAACACAAGAAAAAGTTAAATTTCTGTCAATAATAATAATAAAGTCCCCCAAAAGTGTGTTTAAGCTCTGTCCTCAAACACAAAGATGAGCTGACTTAACAGTTTCATATTAAACCAGCCTGCCTGCACAAATTGAAATATAAGTACTAACTTTACTACATACTAGGGTGTTTGTAACAAGCGAGATAGCAGCTAGGTGGAATAAAAACTCATTTTTAAGTGATTCTTTGCAAAAGCAGCAACTTTTTTACTATGCTTGAAGTGGATAATTTTATTTACAATTTTAAAAAAACTCTGGTTGCCTATATAACAGTGAGATATTTACAGAGATGACATCTCTGTGTTACTGTAGAACCTTAAAATGCAACTTCAATGAGATCAAAGGTTCATAAAGAAAGTACTCCTGGTCTGCACTGTCACATGCAAAATCATTGGGATATAATATGCTACTATGTTATGTTCTCAGAATTTGCCCACTATGGGATGAAGACATACAATGCATACACTTTAGACCTGAATTTGATCACACACATTATCACCCACTGTTCTGTATAAGCCTGAAACCATTTTCACTTTGGATACATGTAACATGCAGCACTGAATCTCACACCAGGTGTCCTTTCATCCCTTTTCAGACAGTTACATACAACGTATTTGCAATTCATGATATAAACAATGATTAAAAGTTACTTTGTATATAAGCCAAAGCTATTTTACCAAAAAAAAAAATTTCTATGCTCACACATAGACAACAAAGAACTGTCTGTTTTCCTATATGCTGTAATCTTGCACTTAAAATGTAAAAGACTGGAAAAGAAGAAAATTATGATCTGGAGTATTAACCATGTGAGCATCTTCCAGAAAGAGAGAAACAAATGCAACTAATTTAACCTCTAGCTTTGATAGAGGTTCCCTATGTGGCTTTGAACAAAATCCTTTCAGCTTTATCTGATCTAGATTGCAAGTTCTCTGGGGCAGAGACCAAGTCATAAAGCATGCGATGGAAAGAAGGGCTGTTCTGGATCTCCAGATACATAAGGATGTGTCAAGTGCAGTAAGTACAGTTTCCCCATAATTGATCATGACTCTACGCTAGTGGAAAGAAACGCTGGCAGTAGGGAGAAAGGACAAAAAGTTCTCTGCACTGAGAAACTGGAACATTTCACATGTATGTCTTCCAAGTAAATAATAACAAAGAACTAAATTTTGTAAGAAACTGAAATGTTAAATACTAAGAATAAGACAAGTTCAAACACCACCTCTTCTACAGGCTCTTAAAAACCCCAAATATTTTGATACACTTAACTGAAAAGTTATGCTATGAGCTTAATAATTAATACTGTAATTGCTTATGAGAGCCTTTCAGCACTATCTAGTTACTCCTACTGAAATTAAGAATAATACCACATAATACAACACTCAAAGTTCCAACATTTTGAGTTAATTTAGAAACTTTTTAACTTCAGCTTATCAGTTTAATATTCTACTATATAATAGTAATATGCTTTTACAGAACACCTCACAGATCATTCCCTTACTCCACTCAGGTAAGGAGATGTTCCTTGATTTTTGCAAGAGATGACAAAATTGTTTACATTCCTTTATGTTCTGGGATGCAAAGAAACTATAGCAGGGGCTAGGAGAGAAGGCACAACTGATGGCTGTGGCTGGAGCTAGTTGCTTAGTATGCATACAAACAATGGTTAGGTACCTACTGACTGACTGACCTCCCCACACTTTCAGTAACACAAAGTGAAGGCATTTTGTGACTAATATCTGTACATTCTTAAAATGTGTATAACACTACACATTTTTTCCTCTTTCAAGACATTTTTGCAAACATTAAGAGCTCAGTATTCAAAATTGTCCTAGGAAATGCTATTACAAAGTATAAAAAAAACAAACCCAAACAAACAAAAAAAAAACCAAAAAACAAACCAACCCCAAACAACTGAGTTCTGTAGGATTGTCTATCTTCTCTGACTGTATCCTAAACAATACCATATACCATTATGGGGTATGGCTAACAAATTCTTCCTCGTAACAACAATGGAATTTTTTTGGAGAAAAAGAAAAGTAATCAGACAACGTGCACATACAAAGTGCAGCCAAAAATACAGGTATATTTATGACATCATTTTGTTGGATGGAAATGCCCACGTTTAAACAGCATATTGTCTTGCTCTATTAAAAATCATTGATGTCTGCTACATGTACTCAGTAACCACTTAATGAGAGGAAGAATGCAGTTCACACAAATTAATTTAGACGTGCACTTGGCAAAAACGCAAATACATATACAAAAAACGCGGACGGTGTACTTCCAATGATTAACGCTTCATACTCCCTACACCAGTAGGGATAAACACAAAGGAGGAGTGCCCCGCAGGTAGGCAAGTTAACTGCGTGAGTGTAAGAAACGTGTATCCGTAAAACGGAAGGAGCTCGGGCAGCAAGGCACGTATTGCGATTTTTGACATTTAAGAGTCGCACCGCCAAGCAGAGCCAGTAAAACCTACGTTTCAAAACGGTACGCCGCCCTCCTGTCACGGCAAGGCTGGAAGGCAGCTCCAGGGGTCACCCAGCGCCGGCCGGCAGGGCAGGCAGAGTCGCAGCCCGCCGCCCCCAACCTAGCCAGCACACCTGGCAGCCATGGGATGGGAGGGGATGTTTCCCCTTTCCCCCCCGCTGCCCCGCACACCAGCACAGCCTGGCTGCCGCCGGCCTGGGCTGCGGGGAACCCAGGGCAGCGGCTGGGAGCGCAGGCACCGCCGGCGGGCGGGCGGGCAGCCCGGCCAGCCCCGCTTCCCCACGACGAAAGCCCTCTTCGGGGAGGGGACCCGAGCCGGGCCGGGAGCCGGGGCAGCCCCTCCGCCACCCACCTTCCCCTGCAGCCGTCCGGTCCGGCTGGCTCGCTCGCTCGGCGGCCCCCCCCCGCACTTCTCCCTCACTCACAGGCAGACACCCTGCCCCCGTGCGCGCCCCCTCCCCAAGCCGACTTGGCGGCGGCGGCGGCCCCTTCTCGCTTACCTCGGGCGGAGCCCGGCGGGGCCGGCGTCAGCCGAGGAGGGACGGATGGATGAACGGAGGGGAACAGACGCGGAGCGGGCGGAAGAGGAGAGCAGGAAAAGCAGCGCTCGGCTGGATACGAACTGCGCCAAGAGGCAGCGGTTGGTGAGGCGCGTGCACGTCCGCGCGCGCGCTGGCGGCGGGTTGGAGGGCGGGGCGCGCCGCCGCGGCGCGGGCGAGTGGGCGGGCGAGGGCGCGCGCCACCTCAGCGGCGCGGTCCAGCCTCGCTCCGGGCGCCACGTGACCCTGGGGCGACGCAGGGGAGGGGGAAGGACGCGCGTGCACGGGGCGGGAGCGGCGGCGGGGCGCACGTCGCTGCTGCCCTGTGCTGTGCCGGGGTGGGGGCAGCGGGGTCGGCAGCGCCACCGCTCCCGCGTAACTTGCGCCGTGTGGGGCAGGAGGCGGCTGCGGGCGTTTTGACCGGCGCCAGCGAAGCGGGACAGAGGAGCAGAGACTGTGGCGACCGCGGCCTTGCTGAGGCAGTCACCCCCGGCCTTGCCTTCTTCGCCCGCCCTCCTCCTCCTCTGCTTCCCCGGCGCCGCAGAGCCTCTCGGCGGGCGCTGGGAGGCGGCGGCCCGGCCCCGAGTTGGTGTCGCAAGCGCAGAGCGGTCGTGGCTTGGGTGACGTGACGCATCCCAGCTACCTACCGCGGTGACTCGGTTGCCGCCCGTTTCCTCAGGCGCGGGGCTGGGGAGATCGGCGAGGAAGTGCTCTCTGCAGCTATTTATAGTCGTAGTCCGAGCTGTGTCTCAGAATTAACACCTCGTGACGGGGATGTGGCAAAAGAAACTCCGCGTTCGGGGTGTTTGCCGCTTTATACGTCTGTCACTGCATCCTTCTTTTGAAGGTTACGTGCCAAGGTGTTTTGTTGGTTTTGGTGTTTTTTTCTTAATGAAAGGGTAGAACTGCAAAATCAAAACGTGTCCAGCAGCCCAGGTATGTATTTCAGCTCAGCAGCTTCATTGCCCATTGCTTTTGTGATTCACACTGCTGCTTGTTGAAGTTGGCTTGATTATGTGTTATTTACTTGAGTCACACTATTGCCCAGAGGCCCCAGATGATACTGAGACATAATATGTACTAAAACAGGATAATATTCTCACCCCAAACAACTTGGAGAAGTAGCATAATTGGAAATACAGTTTAGGTTTCACAAGTGTGAATTAAGTGTTCTAACACTAGCCATGTTACTTCTTTATTTTACTGTACTTTTATTTGTCCACCAATTACTTTTTCATCTGCTAATCTGTTGACAAGAGCTTTGTTAAAAGCTGGCCTTGCCCCACTTGGTGTTAGAGCCATTTGGGGCTCTCACATAGGTTTTATATAACTGTCACATAAGAAGTCAGGCTAGTTAACAGAGAATTCAGTGCAGCTGACCAAAAGACATGCTAGCATGCAAAGTAGTATGCAGACAAAGTTTACTGTGATAGTCCACGTATCTCCAGAAAGATCCTTGACAATCTTTTGTACCAGTCCTACAAAGAGATAAGATCCGGTTATTCATCTGTACCTCCTGGGACAAGCTGCCTAAAAGATTATAGTCAGTGAGTTTGCTTATTTGCAAATAATATATTTAAATCCCTTTGAGCATGGAACTAAAAAAAAAATCTATCTCTGCATAACATGCAGGCTGGATTTTTAAAGAAAGCAGTTCATGGAAGAAGACAAAAACACAGAATTACATGGATACGGTGACTACACCGTACATACGTAAAAAGAAAGAAAAGTCAGATTTCACACCTGCTCATTTTGATAATGTTATTGTTGTGTCAGAAATTCTGAGTTAATTTTGGAACACTTTCCAGGACTCAGGATATATGGATGCAACACAGACTAATGGAGCAATTTTCCACCCTTCAGTGCAACCCTGTTTCAGCTGCAGCAGTTTTCTGAAGAGGCCTTCCATTTGAATATAATGCCGTAATAATAATTACCTAGCCACATTAGCATAACATCTGTCACAAACATGCAGTCTGCGCTTCAGCTAATAGATCATTTCCCTGCTTTACTGACTTCTTTATTTGGCATCTTAGTTGCTTAGTTTGTGAGGGTAACCACATCAGTGGTTGCTATAACAGAATATTTTTACTTGTGTTCCCATGATCTTTGTTGGTCATAACAGCAAGTGATTTTTTTAGTTGAGGAGATTCTCCTTTCCAACACTTGACAGCCTGGTTCACAGGGAGGTAGGAGGTAGGGGCTAAACCTATCATATGTCCTCAAATATCAATTTTAAGATAGATCCTATTATTAAATTAAGCCTAATCCAAAAGCAGGCTAGCTTCTTTACTTGAAAAGGGGTAACAAATTGATATGTTATACTGTTCTATTTCACACGTGGAATAGGCACTTCTGATTAAAAAGCATTTATTTGAAAACACAATGTTTTCCCTTTAGGTAGGCTTTTCCGTGCCAAAATTGTCATCTCTAGACAATCAGAAGGCTACAGAAGTAGACAGCCCTCAGTATTTTCCTTTTGTATTCTCTACTCTTTTTGCACTTACACATAGAAGATTACAATCAAGCTGTAAAAATGGCTTGCATTTTCCACAGGTGTATCAAGTGAGATTTGTCTCCATTCTGACTGCATGGGCTTACACACCATAGTGGTGTAGATAGAATCTCTCTACATCTATGCATGATTTGCGGTCCTTGTTGAACTATAACTCACTGGTAGTTAAATCAGGGCCCCCAGGCCACAGGAAACCTGCCAGTTCATTTACGTTCATTTTGCCTTTTCACCACAAATGTCACTGTTATTTTCCCAGTCAGGGACAGGGGAGGGTGTGATGAGAACAACTGCTTACTTTTTCTTTTTTTTTTTTTTTGGCAGAGAGGAAATCATTTGAAAGTGTGTTACCTAGTGCCATACATGCTGACATTTGTAGATGAAAGAAAAAATGACCTTTTGTTTAGTTGTTACAGCAGTTTAAAAAAAAACCAGTCTTTGACCACTTAAGGCAAAAAAAGCTGACATCAGTGATGAGGTATTGTTATGTCATTTTGCCTGTTTGTATGCATACAGCACCCAGAAACCATTGTTTGGATCAGTCTTTTATTCCATATACACCATCACCACTGCTGATATTACAGCAGTCAGGATATCCTTAAACTTTTTTTTTAATTGTTGTTTAGACTCTATCTGTTATGTCTTACCCCTAGTAAACCTCAGAGACTGCTTATTTCTGCATCTTAGTCACAAGTAACACATGTCCTCTCAGGAGTGTTTCAATAACTTCTCTGAGATCAGAATGACATGACAGGATGTAACAATTTAGTTTAGTTTATCTTTTTAATCCCATTTAACAGTTGGGAAAAAAATGAGGAAAGTTAATAGCAAGGATTCGAGGATGTAAGGTACTGTACCCTGAGCCACCAAAATATTTAAGCACACTGATAGTCCCGCTGTAGTTGATGGACTTGTTTGTAGGTTTGGGATATTTAGTTAAGTCAGCACACTCAGATCAAGTCTCATGTGAGCAGTATTTCTCCATTCTTTGTCAATCATTATCAGGTGTTCCACAAACCATTTTCTAATAGACAGGGTTTCAGGCCTCCTGTTAAGAGGTTCCTTATCCTTGCCAAAATCACAGCCTAATTAAGTAGGAGGCTTTATTCTGCTCCTGTTAGTATGAGTGATGAAACAGTAAATGGAAATGACTGTGTCAAATAGGATGGAGGGTAGAAGATGCAAGGTGGGGAAAGAGGGAAGGAAAGGTGTTGCATTTGAAAATGTGCAGAAGGAGAAAGATTACAGAAAAGACATCTCACATAATGAAATAGGAAATGAGACAAGGGGAAAAGGCAGTGGAAGATTGCAGGCAAATCTGGTGCCTTCCTTCCTCTCCTTGCCATCAGTCTAATCCCCTCACCATCTTTCTCACAGTACCTTCATCTCCAGAAGCTTTTGTGGAACGGAGTAGTTTAACGTTTTTCTCTTTGTAGCTTTTGTTGCTCTTTTCCCCAGGCCAACATTTTGCTTCAGTTCTTAAAGCTTATTGTCCTTTTAGCAAGACAAAAAAACTTGGGTGGAAAGATTTGTTTCAGATGTCTGTCTGGTCAGTGTAAGTGCAGCTTAAATGGAATATCATTCATGTATTGACCTTACAGTTATTGTTCAAGGATACAGAGCAGAAGTCCACCCTACACTAGTTTAAGGATAATCTCACCTTGCAACTAGCTACTTCAAAGAGTATGTCTTTCTGTATTACCAAATTATGGTTTGTCAGTCTCAGACCACAGACAGATCTTCCTCAATAATTGGCTAACAAATACAGAACTGATTCTCAGAAGAACTCAAGGACACCTGGAATCACAATTCCACTACAGTGGAAGGCAAAGCCTATTTTTCACATCTTCTTTCATCTTAAAAAATCACCCTATGTAATTTTGGAAGGTGATTAGATAATATAGCTTAATGCAACACTTTCCCACACTGTTAAATACAGTTGTTATAACACAAGAATATGAATTTATAATAGAGTTATAAATCTGAATATAAAGAGTAATGTATGCTGGAATGGAATATGTAGGTGAGAAAGAAGATACTATCCAAAAGTGGCACTTCAGATAAACATTGCAACCATGTCTGCTTTTAAACGTAGTCAAATAGTTCTGTGTGTTTGATAGGAGATTCTGTTGCTTCAGAAATAATTTGCATTCTATCATCATGTAATGGACAGAGACTGCAACAGTTTTTCATAGTTATCACAGAGAATAGAATATAAATTATACATTTAGATTAGAAGAAAAAAATTATTAAACCATGGTAACATAATAAACTTTAATATACTCAACAATTCTGTTTAATATTAATTTTGAACATTTTGTTATAGATTTGTGAACAACTACAGCTTAAATAATCAAAATGACAAAAATTAAGGTTTGGGTTTTTTTTAATCTTTGGTATGTTTATTTGTATATTTCATTTACCATGCATAACAACACTATGCTCCTGGACAGCAAATAGTTTCCAGTAGAACAATACTGATGTGACTGCATTTCCATCTTTTTGAGGAACCATCCAAATTTAACAAAAAAGATCCTAAACCCTAGTGCATTTTAGTTTAAATTTTTAAAAGTATTTCCAGTAGGTTTTGATTGAAATATCAGGAAAATACTGATTTTTCTTTCAGCAAAAAGCTAAGACCTGATTCTGCTACAATGACACAAAAGAGAGATCTGCCACTGGCTTCACAGTGAGCAAAATGGGCTTTGTAATCTGAGATTTGGGACGTTTTTAGAACATTCTTCTGAGATTGAGCTTGTTTTCTATTAAAACTAATGAAAAGAACCCTGGTGGCACTTTGCAGGAATTGCATCAGGCTTTCAGTGGTACAATCTGTTCTATATATAACTTACACACTGCCGTTGATGTTTGTGGGAGATAGGCTCCCAGCCTGAAGGAGCTGTAGGAGGTGATGGATTTTTAGAGAAGTAAGGCAGGTTGAAATAACTGCCATGGCAGAGAGGGTTATGAGTTGTGTGAAACAACCTGCAGCTTTGTAGCGTTTTGAAAGGCCGGACTCTGTAACTCTCTGGCAGAGTGATGTAATTGTACTTCTGTAGATATTTATCATTTTCTGTAAGTTACCTCAGAATCTACATGCATTAAGGTTCTCATTTTAAAAGCCTCTTACCATGGAAATGCTTCTTACTGCATTGCTGTATGGGACCTACGCTTACATCATTCGCTGTTGGGCTACTCCGGTTTTCTACTAATTTAAACCATAATTCGTAGATGTAGAACAAGATGTCATATAGAACTAAATGAAGCTCTACCCATCAAACAGTGCCTAAGTCTAGTAGGATGATTTTAGTTGTAGTTCAGTCTGTATTTTCAGTTTCTCCCCCCATGTTTTTGTGTAGCAGTCAATATTTTGGTTTGCATCCTACATCTTTCTGTCACTCAGAATGGGCCATCCAAATTATTTAAATCCTTTACCTTGTTTATAGAAATGTTATTACTCTAATTGCCTCCATATAAGCAATCTATCTAGTATTTCATCCCGCAGGAATCTTTCTGTTGGTTTTAGAAAGAGTTGAATAGAACCCTGCTGGACTTCTACTAGGAAGGAAATGGATTTCTTTCCATCGGAGATATCAGTGTCTCAGGTGTTACACATTTACATGCTATTAAGATTGTTTTCTTATGCTAACAATTCCGTAAGGATGGATTAGAAACTGATATTTCTTGTGTTTTCAGTATTTCCACATTTGTCATAGATATAACACCCTAGAAATATCAGCAGAGTTCAGTAATCTTTCATTAATAACCCATCTGGAAAAAGCCAATGATTGAACCCTTTAAGAGTTGAAATCAATAAAAATATTTTCCTAGTAATTAAAATATCTTTTTATTTCTTGTATTTAATAATTTCTGGTCACTTAAAAGTTGAAGTTAGCTTGCATATTAACAAAGTAAATTCTGACCTTTATTTTTGTTGGTTTGGTTTTCAGCTTGAACTCTGCTTCTTCCAAGGTATCTTAAGCATCCACAAATGAATCATATTTTCTTATATCCTCAGTGCATAAACATGTGAATGAGCACAGTAATGACTGTGAATGAGCGCAGTAATGATTTAAAGCAGAGATTCTTGGTTTATATTTATTTCTCACTTACATGGACTGTGAAACTACACTCTCTTATAAGAAACCAGTCTGATCCTAGTGAGGGGAAGAAGAGATAGTGTTGGGCTGAGTCACTGATGGGAAGGAGGACAGTGGGTTTAGCAGGTCTTGGAAGTAGAAATATTGCTGTAGCAAAAAGGGTGGAGAGGAATGAGCATGTGGGGCAGCTGATTTTTTATGGGTTAATGCTATATCCATAGTACCTCACCATGTCCATGACGGAATTAATGGAGAGAACTGAAAAGCAATCATGTGAGTCTCAGTGATAAGAAATGACCAGATGTCATCCTGATCCACCTGATGAAACAGGTTTGCATGAAAGAAACTTGGATCAAAAGAAAACCTACTTATGCCCCCCCTGCATCCATTGGAGATGCCTCTGTTTCTGGACATCTTCCCCTGTGGCCAAACTGGTCGTGGTGAAAAGTACAACCCACATGGCATTAAAAGGACTGTATGTATGGTTTCCTTAAGAAAGTAAGCGGGGTCTGCCTCAAGCTGTGATGGCCTACAAATATCAATTAACAGATCCACATAACTGATATCAACATTCTTTTAGAGAGTCATAAATATGTCAGTTCTGGACAGGATTAGCTCTAATAATCTCTGCTTATCATGGACATTTTTAGTAATTAAAAATCACTTTGTCAGTACATGGATCATTATTAAGATACTTAGAAATTATTGCAGTGCAACTAATCTGGTACTGAGACATAAGTGCCCATCTACTATGCATTTAAAGTTATGAAGTATTTCAAATGTTACAAAAAACCACTAATAAACTTTTGTGTTAAAGTATCATGGCTAGTCTACCACCCTCAGCTTGAATTTATTATCCAGATCATAACAAGATCACATTCTTCATTCAAGAACAGCAGGTTTTACTCAAGGCTTTTTTCCCAGTTGTTTCTTTCCCTGCCCATCCAAGCTTTCTGTGGGCTGAGGAACTATTTCTGCTGCTGTTGCCTTTCCATCATTCTTTGCTGCTTGCTGGTTGCTCTTGGTACCCTTTTCTGTTTCCACAAGGGGGATTACATTTGGATCAGGTGTGTCTTCTGTAGCAATAATTTCTTCTACGTGTGGCTTAACAAAATCTGATTTAGGAGAAGTAATGAAATGCTCAGCAACATAGAGTTATGTAGAGTAAGATTTTGCTTTCACTTTGGTTATGACCTTATCATATTCTTTTCCTCTTTCCATACTCATATAAAGAGTTTCAGTATCACAAATAACACTACTGCTTTTTACAGAGCCAAAGGCAAACCTCAGTCTTTATGGTCTCTAATTAAAAAGCTTAAGGAGTAGAACCTGCAAAACATTTACAGATGCAAATAATTGTTTCTTACATAAGTCATCTCATTTACAGGACTGCTCAGAAATGTCTAGGCTACCCATACCAATAAGGCAAGAGAGGAAAGAAATGCAGTTAAATATTTGTTTTGCCTTAGGAGCAGAAAGGGGAGGGGAATAAGAGTATAAAATGTTCTGTCAGCAATGATATAACATGTATACACCCTGAATACAAAGAAAAAAATACTTAGGCAAAAATATGTAAAACAGATGTTCTGGTAACGTTGGAATTTAAGCCTTATTTGGAGCTAAAATGCTCTACGTGCGGGAGTTGTAATTGTGAAGAATAAATCAATCTCCAAGCAGCAATATATATTAAGAGTCTAAAAGAACAGTAAAAATCTGTAATATACAAGAATGCTGAATCACTAGAGAGCTTTTAATTTTCCATCCTTTCTCTAAATTGGACAAAAAAAATGGTCACTTATAATTCCAACTTTACCATTCAATATGGACATAAAACTAAGAGAGAATAATTGATTAATCTCAAATAGTGGCTCTATGATCAGGGTTTTCTAAAACACTTTGGCATTTAGGGTCCCTTAATTAGCAAGGCCTTTTTTGTTGTTAAGTGTCAAGCATGTAGCTACTGAAATGAGTCTCACTTTGGAAAATAACACTATCTGTGCATGTTTATCCATGCTTAGGGGGTCTTTCATCTGCATTTAGAAATTTGAAAATGTTTATTAAGGCTTTAAAAAATTTCATCAGCCAGGTGAGCCAAGGTGAGAATTCACAGACCAGTGGAAAGGTGATTTAAATGTGTTGATTTAAATCTCTTTCACTGAGGTTTAACCTGGCAATTCATACTTTGCATTTGTTGTTGATTAAGAGCATACATACTGTAAACTTGATGGTTTGGGACCTGAGAAATATTGGTTGGCACAGACTATTAACTGCATAATGTTTAACAATTTTTTCACTGGAGTAGAAGACCACAAAGGTGAAACTGCTCTTACCTTTCTTTTCCTCTTCCTTCCATTTGCTTGCTGTTGTTTTTTTCTTTTTAGATACAGTTAAATTATTTTGATCCTGTCCTTGGACTGTGTCAGTCTGTCCTGACACAGAAATCACAATCACCTGAAGCAAAGCAAGAACAAAAAGTGCAAAAGCGAGAAATGTGGATGCATCACAAATTCAGTTTGGAACCACCATAACTGAGTCCCTGGCAGCAATACATTTAGAAGCAGCTATTACTCTAACTTTCGGGGACACATACATCTTCTAAAGCAAGGAGAAGTAGAATCCAGCCTGTTATCTGGGAGATGGCCCACTTGTATTCCCTCACAGTTCTGCCAAAAGGAGGGAGGCAGGAGGACAGATTTTTGAAAATAAAGTAGTAGAAATAAACTGCTGCCAAAATGCAATCATTATTAAAAATATGCTAAGTAGTAAACATCAGTTATCAGGTATTGCCAAGAGCAACTCATATTTTTGTTTGCACTCTGGAAGATGGAAGAGGTGTGACACTTGCTTTTAAGGTGTATGTCCTGGGACCAAGATGGAGTGACCTGCTTATCATCCTTGAATTGGCTTCATCTCATACTAAGCAAAATTATCAAATAATATGATGTGAGTTCTTTAAACTCAGAAAGCTTGCTGTATCTCAAATTACAGGTATGATTATATTTTGAAAATTAAAAATTAAGCTGTTTTACTTTGGTACACAGCTGTTGTGACTAAATAGTCTGAACTTTTTTTATAACAGGTATTGATTCATTAATGTACAAAATTACACACTTAAACCTTAAAATTGCAATAATGTCATCAAGTCTGATACTTGAGTTTTAACTATTTTAGAAGATAAGGCTGTGTGAATACATACAGTATTTACATGAAATGCTAAAAACATATTAGTTTTACATAATTCCATGTTAAAAATCCCTGTGATGTGAAATCTATTCTGGAATAAAAAAGATTTATATCAGATAAATTTAATGTGTTCCTTGAAACCAGTGGTACTATTCATGCATATAGTTAAGCACATGCTAAAGTGTTTTGGTAGGTCATAAATCTGATCTAAATCTGGCTGGGTTTCTTAATGTTTAAGATCATAATCATTAGCCCTTTGTAGAAACTGATAAAGAGCTATTTAAAAGTTGAAAAAATCACCACTTTCACCATTGATAACTGTGTTGAATCTGTTGTTACCTGAGCCATTAAGAATTCCCTCATGCTTCCACTTTGCCTTTAATGCTAGCCGACAGTAAAACCTCAGGTGGCAAGGGTTTAAGTGAGCATTAACTGTACAGCACTTACTAGTGGCATCCTCACAGAAATGCCAATACTGCAGCAAAACAAGTGCCTGGGAAACAGCACTATTTCTGCAGTCACAGTAACTAAAAATGACAAGAGAAAGTATGACAAGATCATGCTTATACTGAAAATATATATGTTAGTTCTTCAGATTTTGGTGTGAAGAATTGTGCTGTTGTGAGACTAGTAATGAAAAGGATTATTCATCTGGCACATTGCTCTCCTAATAAGGAATTGGACTGCTAACTGCTTCTGATCATATAGGATATATATTGTATCCCCTGTATATATCATACATATGTCCAGCAGGATGGACATATATGTACATTCTGTTGCTCTTCCTCAGCTAATAATAATCAGTGGCATTGTAAAATAGCTGACATGTAGTTTTTAATCTATGTCAGTGTGTTCAAAGATCTGAACTAATGTTTTTTGACTGAAACATTTTTATCTGAAAAAAACCCACATTTTTTTCTAGGTTCCAGTGAAGATTCTTTTTGTAGCTTTAAAAGATCCTGACAAAGTATGTTATTTCTGACCTCCAGTGTTAAGTTTGGATGAAATTAACTGAGGTCTTTGTCTAACAAAATACCTATCAATCACCCTTAAATCAAAATTCATGAGCAGGTCCATTGAATACCTTGTTGAGTTGAGATGTGAAGTAGTGAAGGTCTGGACAGAAAGGTGTGAAGAGATGTCATTGTGGGTTTTGTCATGAACAGTGAAGATTAACAGGGATCTAGAGGGAAGCTACAGGTAATTACAGTGGTGAGAGACTAAGATAGTGTGCAGAACTACCAGAACTGTGACTAGTAAAACAAGACACAGTGAAACGAGCTTGTGATGGAAGGAAAGAAGTGAATTCAGTTTATTTGTGAATATAGAGGAGAGTTTGTACATTTTTGCAGACACACACACACACACATTAGTATTCTGGCCTCCTAAGCCTAATTTTCATTTATGTTACAGTACTTTTACCCCAATTGGGCAGATTAGACAATATTTATGGATGTAAATGACATCCATATTAAGGCCTGTCTAAGTTAACACAGCAATACAAAGGGGGCTTAATGTAGACAAAAACCAGCTCTAATTTCTCCGTGATTTAATTCTCTAACACATTTCATCTATGCTACTTTACCAAAGTTGGAACAAATCTAGCCTGCTGCTCAAAAATGCCTCAATCATTTTTCATCTTTCCATCTACCTCATCAGTTGCCTCCACTGAAACGATTCTTCACCCTTTCCATTTTTGTTGTAGGGTGAAATGCTCCAGGAATGGCATCAAATGGCATAGGGTCAAATGGTGGACCTCTGTTTACAGCCAGCATGCATTTGGCCTGGCTGAAGATGCTACAGCTAGGTTCTGTTAAGTTAGCAGTAAGATAATATTTAGGAAAGGCCCTGTTTTCCCTGGCACAATTAAGTGTATTAGAAGCAAAAGTGAAGTGAATGGAAAAATCCAAGGCTGCCTGCTAAAGCAGAAAGCCATTTACACACACAGATAATGTCAGCCTATCATCCAAAATCTCCCCATACTTCTGTTTTCTAGTCTTAAATTCACACTTTTGTTTTCTTATCTTCTTTCTTTTTCTCTTGCTCAGACTGTCTCTCTTCCTCAGGTATGAACACACTTACAGTGACATCGCTGGTCTCTGTGCCGTACTTGTTCTTCACCACAATGCTGTATTTCCCAGAGTCAAGTGTGGACACAGTAGAAATGGTAAAGCTGACGTTTCTTCCAGATTCAAATTTCAGGATGCAATTAGCATCTGATACAAATGGTTTTTCATTCTTCAGCCATGAGACCTCTGGTGTAGGATCTCCCCAGACAGTGCAAGAAAGATTAAGTGCCTATAGAAAAAGTACAAAAGGATTATAAGTAAGAGTCAGTAAATATTTGCTGTGTTTTTTGATGCCTGACTCTCCACATGTTCCAACTCCCTATTTAGCTTCCTGATTTTAGTAAATGGATGCATATCATCATCAATAATCAATAATTTTTGTCAGTCTTCTGTATCATAAAGGAAAAGAAGGAACTCAGTTAATTCAAAACCACCATTAAAACCTTTCAATATTTTATGGACCTTCTTCTCTACTCTCATAATCATTAATAGAGCTTTCTCCATGCATATTGTTTAATATAAAATTAGATATTATCTCCATTTATATGTTAGACCTGAAATGAGAATTTGAGGAATTGTCGGATGGATTTGTTCACTTTAAGCTCACTATATATTTACCCCAGAAGTAAAGCTAGTTGCCTGCCTTTTTAAATAACTAAGAACAAAGTGTCCCTAGAATATTTTGTTTAATTTAAAATCTTTTTAAACTATGCCCTGACAGGTCTTCCAACAGACTTGAATTGTTTTATGCACTCCTGTAAAACTATTTTTAACTGAAACCAATACAGGCTTTACCCTTTCTTTGGTGTTCGTATAAGTATTTCCCTTTGATGTTGGTAATGTTCTTAAGGGCTGAATTCAGGCCCATCAGACTGAAGGAAGTATCTTCATTGCCAGAGAGTCAGTTGTTGGAGACATCGCTGGCAGTTGGATACTTTCTGTAGGCTGGCAAGTCTATTGTGCACACAATGTTCAGGCCTACTTTTTTTGTTGTCAGCTGAGAAATTAATGTTTGGGAGATACCAATACATATAAATGATCCCCTACTCTGGTCACAGTGCCATGGGAATCTTCTCAAATGAGTTTGCAAAAGTGACTATCACATAGAGATTCAAATGTGAAAAACGTTCACATGAAACTTCAGTGGTATATAGGCCTTTCTCTGGACCTTTATTTAGGAAGGAATCTATTTATATCTAACTATTAAATAGTACATTGGTCTGAATTTAAAATATTATTCAAAGTGGAATCTAACTTCTCAATTGGAAATTGAAGAATTTTTACTGCAGAGAAAATGGTCTTCAGTGGTTCATTAGGAATGGACTAAGTCATATGTAAGGAATGGACAAGCCTCCACTTGACTGGAATCAAGTTTCTCTTCCATTTTTTTTAAAGGCTCTTGATAAAAGTACATCAAAGGTAGAGACAACTGAAGAGCACTCACATTGTTGGCCCTATAGGCTGTCATGATAAAAATCTACTCTAAGAAATCTATTTACAGGCTGCCTTCCCTTCACCTCTCTGCTTCTTATCTGGTAGTGTGATGGTGGAAGATGGGACAGAAGAAAGACACCCAGAAGGCTATTGAAAGGAGCAGATAGAAAAAATTGATACCTTTATAAAAATGAAAGATTTTTGTACCTCTGAGAACAAAATAAAAACCAAATAAATCCCACATGCTCTAAGGACCAAAGTGAGAATAAAAGGGAGGGGGGATTCTTTCCTCCATCAACAACACATAATTCTTGGTACCGAAGGAAAGACAAATTCCAAGTGAGAGGCTGGCATGGTGGAAATGGCCATGCAAGTTATGGCACAGTGGAAATGGCCTCTATCTGACTTCCTGCAGCACCTACAGCTGGTGACTGTGTGGGGCTGCTGACTGCCTTCTTTCGTAGCCCACTGGTGTGAATGTGAATGTGGTTTTGATTGCCATATCAGTCCATCTTTTTGAAAAACAAGGGGAAAACAAGAGGTTTTACACCACCCCACCACCCCCCCCACCCTATCTCTCTCGATACAAACATGCCCTCAGCCTCAGCCAGGCATTACATATGGGTCCCTTCAGGTGCTCAGTATTTCTTTATTGTCTTCTGATTCTCTAGCAAGCAAGAGATCACCACCAAGTGGCCCCAGCTGCCACTCCAAGATGCTAATGAGCTGACATCCATGTCCAGACAGCTCTATAAGTGGCATCATGCAAACCTTGGGTATTTGAAGTGGTGTCAGTACTCTTTAATTCAAAGAGATTCAAGCAGCAGTGATGACTTTTTTATCCTTCTAAATAATTCCTTAAAATAGCCGTGTTTTGCTTAACCTTGCATCACTAGCTCCTGTTTGACATCAGTGCTCCTCTTGATGTTCCCAACTCTTAGTATTCATTTTCCAGCTAGTAATGTGCAGAGATATATCTTATCATTCACTATGTAGATGGTGAGGTCTTTGGTTTTCTGGAAGGTAATTCCATAATTATGGAGCCTTAGCCAAGGAGAAGTGATTGGCCACTGCAACTGCACCTATCTGTTTCAGATTTTCTGTTCTTTGGGCAGGAGATTGCCTTTGCTCATGTATATCTTTATTACTCACTGAAACCCCTGATTATAATGCTGTATTCAACCTGAAATCCTTATCCTGGTAAAAAAAGTGTGTCCTGTACTCTGGTGGGGAAGATGCACCTTTCCCTTCAAGATAATCCCCCTTTTCCAGTAGTTGTCTGGCTCTGATGATTGTCTGGGGCAGGGGTGTGGGGAAAAGGACTGGAAACCTGTCTAGATCTTGTGGTTAGTGAATGAAATCTATCAGGAAATCTGATCTATCTGAAAAATGCTAGGTGAGTAAATCCCATCTCTTTGAGCCGTATCTCAGTATTTCAGAGCTCCACACAGAAGTTCCCATAACAAGTCCGCACCTGGGGCATTGAGGCACCTGCACTTGGAGCAACCAACAGCTGCAAGTCCAGACTCTTTGTGCTCCCCCATTACCTTTTCTGCCTTTCACTGCAGGTTATCATGAGTCAGGTAGTACATGTGGCAGAGGCAAATGGGTCATTGTATTTCAAGTATTGCTGTTCCTCTTGCATATTAGCACAAACTCACATTCATGGGTGGTTTGGGCTAAGATGCCAGTGAGTGAATTGAAGCAGCTCAATCAGGGGAACCTGCTCACTTCTTTCAGCCTGCCTATGAGAGCACCTACCCCTGCCAAAAGTGTAGAATGGGGAGTTGGTGGGCAGAAAGATGTAACATGTTGCTTCTAGGTCTGAAAGTGCCCATCTGTCAGAATCCTAAGCCTCTCCTTTTAAAAATAAACCCCCCTTACTCACTTACAGGCCTTCATTAAAACAGCCACTTAGGTTAATTTGGCCAGCTGTACACAAAACTTATGCTAGTATTCTCTGTCAGATCAAATTCCTCCCTAACATGAACTGACACTTAGCCTTTTCCAATTGTATCACACTGCTGAAGAGCATTTATGTGTATCAGTGGAAGCCTCTTAGACCATCTGGAAGACTGTTTGATTAACACTGGGTAAACACTGGTTCATTTGTTCTCACACATATCCTTCAGATCACATGTAAAAAACTAATAAATAGCATCACAGTCACAGTGTTTTTAAGTTTGAGATATGCGTATGCTTGGAAGTTCAATGTAGGTATACCAATCTGTTCATATAACTTTGTAGTTATGGCTGCACTGGTATTCAGAATCAAAGCTTGCAATTGCCAGTCCTCTGCTACCTCATTTACTGTTTTTCAAAATCCTTGATGATTGTGCAATTTGCATGAATTACACAACAGAGAACTGCATTCCCCTCTCTCCAGCATATATGCAAACAACACACAGATGAGCCAACACCACCCGAACAAGCAGTTTTCCCTGATCACTCTCTGTCCTACTTCATTTCTTGAAACGACCATCTACTGAATCTAGAAACATAAGGTCAAGGATATTTGTCTTGAGTTCTGGGAGTTTTTCAGTCACTTATTCAAACATTACAAATGTCCTTACTGTCAAGGACAATGTGCGTCTGGGTAAGATTTTGCAACCTATTTTTTACAAACTCCCTTTTTATAAACACTACACATTTTGCTTCAGTGAGCTCATACTCGACTTCATATCAACTCTCTTTTGGCAGAAAGCTTAAAACTGTTAATAACCACGCAAATTTATCCCCTGCCAAAGCAATATGAGAATCTCGTCTCCAAGCACAAGCACTATTAGCTGAGAATCTGCAAATTCTTTGTTTCTTTGTGTCTTCTACCTACAGTTACAATGCCCATTTGAGCGCTTCTTACTTGTACAGCATTTCCCAAACTGCTAAATCCTTTAGTGAAAGGTTTAACAAAATGTTATTTCATATTTTAATGCCAACATACTTAATTTTCACAGAACTGCTGCAGTCTGCTATCTGTTGGCTATGCTATATCTTGCATTGTTAAGCAATTCAGACCAAGATTTTAGATTCTTAACACTTCTGCTCAGCTTATAAACAAATACTTTTAACCCAGCTGACCTACTGCCAGATAAAGCCAGAAATATCAGGAAGCTGCCTTGCTGTACTTGTCATGTTAAGGTATTCAGTGACATTCATGTGCCCTATTTCAATGTTCGCATACACTGTAAAGAGGAACTGGCTAGCGGCAGACCAGCAGGAAGTGAAGAGCAGGCACTTCTTGGTCTCAGTACTATTAAGCAGCAACTTGTAGAAGCAGTGCACTGGGAAAAGGTTGTGAGATTGAGAACTGACTTTCTGGGTCATCTGTTCTGTGCTGAAGCATCGATGTAGCTGTGTTCCTCTGGGAGTGCCTTGCAATAATCTTTCAGCTAAACTCTGCTAATATAATCCAGTGTAACACCCGTGACTTCTTTTGAATTCCTTCTTATTTACCCTGATGAAATAGAGAAAAGTTTCTCCTTTTGTCTGGATGACAATTGAGTTGTTATGGTTTACTACTTTCACATCATTTAAAAGCCAGCCTTGATAGGTGTGACTATCCTGCCACATTGCAAGGAAGTTAACTGCAAAAGACATAGAATGACTAGCTATCTTGTAAAAAAGGAATTAAGCTTCCCTGATACCCTGTTACAAAAAAAACACTGTGAAACCTGTGCATGAATTTTTAAAGAGCTGGTTATATAAGGAGTTTTAGTCTCAACTCACATTGTCATCTCACTTTTAGCTAATGCTTAAGAAAAGACGCTGCCCTGAATACATAAACCCATCTGTGCAAGATAGTTGAATTATGTACAGAAGGCAGGGGATGAATAAATAATGTAGCAGATTTTAAAGACGGCATCTTTAAAAAAAAGGTGAATATTTTCCCATAATTGAAAGGCATTCAAGCTGTTGGGCTGTTGTGTAAATCTTCAGTTAATTTACTGTACCTTGCCCTCCTGGATGGTGACAACATCAGGCAAACCTCCAAGTACCCGTGCACGATCTGGAAATAAATAAGCATAATTTTCTTTAGTGTCTCAAAATCAACTGTGTCCCAGATTCTGTTTCCCCTCTAGTTCTTTCCTTTTATCTTATTTATGTACAACTTGCCTCTGATATCTGGGCTAGCAGAGAACTATTCGCATTCTTAGCACACCATTTGGACTTTAAAAAATGTTGAAATCCCAGCAAAAGATGTGTTAATAGCTGGTGTCAGTCACTTACAGAGTGGAATTAAAGTACATGTGCTGTGTCCTGCAGGTTTTGCCATCAATTCAGTGTTACTTCTGAGTGCGCCAAAAAAATCTGAATTTCTGAGATCTGTTGTTCTAAATTTTTAGTGTTGTAAACTAAAAATGTTGTGTTTCCAAAAGGAAATGAATGATGCCTAATGAAGTGGTGGAGATTAGTTTTGATCTAGATACAAAGGCAGACTTCAGTCTCAGTGACAGCAGTGAAATTCCACCACTTTGTACATATTGGGGGTGTAAATGAGATCAATACCTGGTCTAATTTTAAGCTCAGAGTCCCATAGGAGTCTTACACAAATACAAATAAGCTGACCACATGCGGGCTTTGGTGCACTTATTCCAGAATATGGGTTTTGTTCGTTATACATCTTGGTGGAGCCTGGCAGAGGAAGGAAATGACTATACAGAATGTTCCCCTCTAATGTATTCTGTAAAAGATGTGCTCTGGAGCACAGAGGTAACCTTATGAGACCAGGAACAGGACTGTGTTATGTCAAGTAACATGGTAGTCCCTTATGAATGGGGTCCAGGGTTAGAAATGAAATGCCCAGGGCATGGCTGTTACTGATCCCTTTGCGCTGTCTCAGCTGGGATATGTAGGGATCACCGTATGTATCCAAGCCGTGCTCTGTTTGGAGTATACATCCAGGAGGAGTTAGCTCAGATCTTTCTACACATTTTTTTCCAATAACTTTTCAAATGCCAGTTCTGCCCCCTCATTTTTATACAGGTCTGAAAGTCATCTGCAGTGGGAGAACTTTGTGATGTGTTACATTTTTTCCATGCATTTTTCTGTAAACAGGGAGAATATTGAGCTTAATAATTCAAGTTGAATTCTAATGACTTATTCCATAAGTAATTAATACATACTTTTGTTTTAGTTGCTATGTTGGAATTGACACACAGGCAAAAGTATGAGGAGATTCAGGGATCTGTCTTTAAGCAATGCAAAAGCTACCATTGCTTTCTTACCCATTTCTGTATGTAATGCAGAATCATTTGACATTTTAGATAGTTCATAACTAGCCAAGTGATTTCCTCCATCTTTAAAAACGAAGTGACTTTTGTGCAGAGAGATCTCAGCAATAAAGCTAATTTTTAGAGAAGGCTAACTGGTAATGAGAACAGGAGCATAGACAGGAAAAATCAACATAACCCATAACTATAATGTGTTTAGCTGCAATGTGCACCAATGTTAAATCACTAAAAGGTCACTCTCCTTGCTTCTCCTTGGTGTAAGGACAAACTCGTTTTAGAATGAGCACACTCAGACACACATATGTATACATGCCCTCCCTGTCCCAACACACAACATTCCTGGAGAGGAAGAAAACCTTCATAAGCAGTTTATTGCAACCATTGTCAAAGAGGGCCCACTTACTTTTCTCTGCAATCGCAGCTTGCCTGGAGTTGAAAGAAACAAAAAGAAAGACCAATTTCAGTTGAGGTTTACTTAGAGTGATTGAAAAATAGCTTATCTTTTTAACTGCCTTTAATCTGTTAAGGAAAATCTCTCATATCATTTGGTAATACTGCTTTTTCTTTGTTTCCTAACTGTTATATAGGAGTTACAGCAAAGAAGTCACATGCAAAACTCCTACAGGCTTCTGTAGGACTAGGATTTGTTTCATAGGATATAGTTAGCTCCAGCACAAAACAAACAAATATTGTTATTATTTTATGGCTGCTATTACTGTATTTAGATGGCATAATACTTACTTTAATCTCTGGAACTCAGCAAAGGCTTCATCAAATGCTTTGTAAAGAAAAAAGTTGATTTTAAAGGTAGGTTCAGAGATAAATCATCCCATTTAAATTTAAAATGTAGAAATAAATTTAAAATGTAGACATTATTAAAGAAATATCAATGGATGCATGCATGTATATTGTGTAAGTCCTAAAATGCTGAATGGTTCAACTAATAAAGGCCATCTTGTATATGGCAGATATTATATATACATATGAACACATAAACACACTTTTTTTTTCTTCTAAAAGTCAGGCTTCAAGACAAAGAGATAGCAGGAGAGCAATAGGCTGAAATAATTTCACAAAGCCGAGGAAGAAACCCACAATACACCACCTAAATGATAGCTTACAGCAGTGGTCTCCCAAATTCTTTTGATTGTACAGCCCTATCTAAAATTTTTTGAGCATGCACCCCCAATATATGTATATTTATTTACAAATTATGTAGATGTACTACTGAAGTTCTCATATTTTCTTCCCACACCCCAGCAGGTCACCTTGCATGCACCCCACTTCAGAGACCACTGGCTTATGGAATACAAGAGATCTGTTTTTTCCAAGTGCTTTTTACGTCTGCTCCGAAGCATCACACTGATGGCCATGAACAAACCAAATAGCAAACTCTTATCTCCTTTGTAAATTCAGGCTAAGCTACCATCATATGGGAGGTCAACTTCTCCCGCTTTGAAAGGGAAGAAGAAATCTCTTTTCTCAGAAGGTGGAGATAGAGTACAGTAGGAGCAACGTGGAGATGATTATAAGGTTAGTGCCCTTACACAGAGCTTGCAGACCCAAAGTGAAGCTTTAGGCATGGGAAGAGCTGGGGATGGAAACTCAGCAGTTTGGAAGGAGCTAATCTGTTCCCTAGGATCTGAGAGGTCTCTCAGAGTAAAAGCTTCCAACAGTCAATCCAAATAATCTTAGCTGTTCCCCTAACAGTCCTTCATAGTGTTCATGAAAGGTCTTGACATCTCTGAAGAATAAGAAGCCCTGTTATATCCATCAAAGAAATACAGTAGGAAAGTAGCAGAACAAACTTGTCCCTCACTTCCTTCTCCAAATATTACTTGGAAGGGAGAGAGACAAAAGGCATTCAGTGCTACAACTTGTATTTAAAACTGCCAATCAATGCCAGCAACACAAGGGGGTTTGTAAGATAGCTCAGAAACTGGGCTGACATCTCAGTAGGCAAACTGTAAGCAGGTATTTGGAATAGGAAAAAGCCATTCTTAATTTATGACCTGAGAGCACAGGTTGGGGAAAACAAATTGCACTGTCCCCACAAACACTGCCAGGCTGCTGGGTACACACACAGACCCTACAACCCAGTGGGTAACAGGACTGTAGCAACATCCTGCTGTAGATGCTCCTACCCTGCCACAGTGTAATGCCCACACACAGGTGACGTTAGCAGAGGGAAAGGCCTACCTTGTCCAGAAAGATCCACTGTCTTCTTGTGTCCTGTTTTACCATCAAAGAGTTCCATTGTGTATTTGCCTTTGTCCTGTGGAGTTGGCTCATTGATCTGCAACCAGATCTGCTCCCCGGTGACACCAGTCTTCACTCGGTCTGTAAACCTAATCTGGGTATCACTGAAAAATACAAAACAATGTTACCCTTTCTTTTTACTGGAGTATAAATGGGATTTGCTCATGTTGAGTCCCTGAGTACATCTGCAGTTACTAAATGATTTCCAAGGTGCTATGGTATGCCACTATATTTTGAAACTTTTGAAGTCAAATTCTTGCTAAAGCTGTGGGCCACCGGGGCAGAATAGGTATGACAGCCTTTCCCTGTTCAAGGTCTAGCTCTCCTCAAACCTTGCAGAAAGGTTATGCATCTTAGTCGATGACCTGGGCCGTAGAAGATTTATACAAATTTAAAAGCCAGATCTCTGAAGTGTAATCCATGCATCCTCAAATGTTTATGTTCTCTTTTTAGCATAGATTTATTTCTGCTTGAGCGAAACAGAACTATACAGGACTGTACCTACAAAACCCCACGCTTTCGTCACAAATGGTGTTTGCCCAGTTGGAATGTTTTCTGGTGCTCTGCTATACTTTGGCGTTTACAATGAAACATACTGTGACATAAGTATATCTTCTTCCACAGAAAATATCAATTTCTCACCTCTCTAGCTAAACAGTTAATTGCCCTGGATAAGGCAAAAGATATTTGTCAGATAAGCTACTCATTTTATTTTTATCTTTAAACTGATAACTTCAAATATACTGGAGGGACAAAGAACATTTTTTCTAGATTAATTTGATGTGCTTCAAGATAAAACTAGTTTCTAAAAAATTAAATAGAGAAAAGAGAAAGAAAGAAAGAGAAAGAAAGAAAGAAAAAGAAAGAGAAAGAAAGAAAGAAAAAGAAAGAAAGAAAAATAAGAAAGAGAAATTTGAGAGGGGAAAAAACCCCAGAATACTTCATATTCACTTATAGTCTTGAAATACTTAGGACTCCTGGTGATACCAGGTCAAAATGGGTGCCAAGAAACAGGAAAACCTCAAACTACTTTCATTTCTCTGACAGGGCTGCTGGTTAGCATCAGTGTCAATTACAGCCAGACTGCTACAGCACATCCCAGGTATTCTGTGCCTCATGAGTTTTACTGAGATATCAGTAATTCAGATTCCATCCTAAAGACTCACTACTACCATGTCCAGAGGAAGTGAAACAGCAATAGATAGATTTGAAGCCATCTAAGTTGTTTACTTCTCTGGGTTTTCCGGTGCATGCTGTTTGTGCTGGCTGAGAATTCAAAGCTGTCTCATGGATTTGGATATGCAACTCCCAATAATTTTATGGGGAGCTGGGCATTCAAATTCTTTTTAAAAATCTCAGTTCTTCTGTCTGTCTTAGGTTCGTAGCGCTCACAGGAGGGGCTGTCCGGATTTTACAGCTGCGGGCACACGCTGGAACTTGCTTTCCCTCCTAAACATGAACCCATGTGTTAAGATGATGTGCCCGCTTGTCCCAGTTCCCGTGAACTGCAGCTTCTAGACAAGCAGATCTCCAGGTAGGTATCTCTGAACCCGTGGTGCTGGCCTCTTTTAAATCTTGTTGGTCTCTCAGGTTATATTTGCATCACTCCTTAAAACTAATTCAGGGAAAGATGCAGCTCCCATCCAGGAGGTGGGGAGTGCTCTGAAGCAACACAGCCCTGACAGCATCCCATGGCATGGGACTGTCTGTCTCATGAGGGCAACGACAGGAGGGCCCTGCACCACCAACACCTGACTCTAGTACTAGTTTCGTGTGGATGTAATTTGCTGAAACTAACTCATGTGAGAGAAGGACTCATGAGAGATGAGAAGAAACCTGGGCCTTGTCTCTCTCATATATCCAGGTTCTTTCTGAGTCTATAAAAACAAAATTGCACTGACTTTTGCAAAGCTTTTGCGTACTTACTTGTGCATCCATCCTACTCTCAGATCTTCCACGTAATAAGTAACATAGGAGTACAGTCTGATACCCTCAGCTGTGCTCTGGATTTTCAGGTCTGTGGCAGATAAAGCTGAAAGAAGAGCACATGGTTTTATGCAGCCATGCAGCCATTCACTGAGTGTCACAATGGGTCATTCATTCGAAAAGAGAATTAAGTGCTTACCAATCCTTCTGCATACTTCATTCATCAGATCTGCAAAAGCTGTGGAAATAAAATCCAGAGACTAAGACTCTGTGTCTGCAGCTGAAACACAGTCAATAATAGGACAAGTACTGGCTCTGAAATATTGTCCCCAGTAGGCTTGAAAAAGAAATCGGACCTACCTTGTAAAGCATATTAGAAATCTAAGTGATGCAGAAATATAGTCTGTTATTCCACTATTTCCAGACTTTATTTAACTGCAGCCTTGATGAACACTACTGCAGCTGAACAGAACTTTTTTTTTTTTTTTTTTAAATTACACTGTTCAGTTGGAATGCTAACCTATCTATATACATTCTATTGGATAGGATTTTTCTTCATTTGCTTGGAAATGTAAGTGAGATTTTAAAAATATGGTAATCACAATGAGCGGAAAGTCCCCTAAATAAATGAATGGCAAAACATAATAAAAATGTGAAATCTTTTAAAGTTATCTAGTTCTATAATTTCTTTCTATACTGGTAGACTTACACTACTGATGGCCCCCTGAGGAAACCTGTTATCATTTTGCTTAGTGTTAGTCATTGTATTCTGCCAAACTTATACAGAATCCAGATGCAATGAGCTGTATTCAAACATTATTTGAATGGAAAAATCTCAGTTTTTCTAATAAGATGATCTTGTATACAGGAGGAACAAAGCCACAGGAAGGTGACACATGCAGTTGTCAGTACTACCCTGAACCTGCTTGCAGGTGAGCAGTCAGGCTGTCAGCTGGTGTGGCTGACAGTATGCAGAAAGTGACTCTGACCTGTGTCCTTAAGCTTTAGCTCACTGGAGTCCTTTCCTCTGTCGTCCTTCAGTATGACTTCGTAAGTGCCAGCATCTTTCTTAGAAAACTGCAATATTGTAACAGTAAAACCAGTTTTCAGAACAGTTACTGTAGAAAAATCTAGATCTTACTCCTGAACCCAGCTGATGTCCCATCCCCATCCCCAGGGAGGTGCCTAATGCCCAGGGCTGGGGCTGCCCCAGTGCCCCCCCGGCTGCCCTGATCCTGGCTGGGGCAGTGGAACAGGCCTTGGCTGGGGGTCCTGGCCTGGAGCTGTGGGGGAGCCCCTGGCCCTAGGGGGCCTGACTCTTCTTCCCTTCCTCAGCCAAAGAACTGAGAGCAAAGAGATGAAGTGGTGAATGCAGGTGTCCCCCCAAGGTCTGCAGCAAGGCTGGGTATGGACCAGACCTCTCTGGTGACTCTGAGAGCGAGCTCCTCTGAAAGCCTGAGTGACAAGCGCTTTCCAAATGCCATTTGAAACATAAATGTGGTCTCATTCTGTTGTTAAACTGACATGTAAAGGAAGTGTCAAGCTTATTATCTCTTCTGTCATCATTTCCTGAAAATCTGAACAAGCAGTTATAGATAGACATTTGCTTTAGCTAAAACACAGACGCCTCGTGAGTTTTTGCATTTTTAAAACCCACTTCCTTTTTTGATTGTTTTGCTGAAATATCAGATTAGATTGTAGCATTCATCTGAATTCGTAACACTAACTTCAGCTGAGGGCTAGCAAGGACAGTCACTCACCTCTGATATCAGCAGAGTGCACACGCCATCTTTGAAGTCATGTTCTTCATCTACCATTATCTCCCTGTCATCTTTGTACCATACAATGTGCGTTTCCTTCTTAATATTAGCCACCTAAGATGGATGAAAAACCACATCGTAATTATTCTCTTCATTTGAGCAGGGGAACTTAGTGTCACATGGGTTAGCCTGTTCAAGTCTCTCACAAAAGAACAGCAAGCTTTACAACTTGAGCGCAGTAAGTTATTGCAGACCCCCATTTTAAAATGAGGAATGCAAGAGGGAAAACAACAGGGATGAAAAGAGAGAGAAGAGGACTGCCAACAGCTTCAAGGAGCCCAGGGAACCAGTGGATCCTGCCCAAGGGATTTCTACACACATAAACCAGCCAAAAATGAGAAAGTCCCAGGTTTTACAAAGACTTGTCATTCGTATTCAGGTGCCTTTTCCTGGGTGGGTGGCTGACAGACCTGAAGAAAAAAGTTTAAGTTATTTTCCAAGGTATTTTGTTGCATGCAACGAGCAGTTGCCCCAGCATGATTAGCCTTCAGAGGCTCTATCACTATCCAATATGCAATTGGGACTACAAAAGCAAAGCACATGTCTTTAGTCCCTTCCCACCCTCTCCATCTAAGTAGTGGTAGGTCAACGTGCCTTGAACATTGCACTCAATGGTTTCCTTGCCCCTTACCTTACATTTCAACATCACATTACAGTCATCGGTAACTTCCCATCCCAGTTTATCCACAAAATGAGGACCTGTTTAAAATGACAGATGTATTTTTAAAGGTCACATCAATGGTATTCATGATACAAAACCAAAGACAAATGTGTTGTTCTTGACAAGAATACTGTTATATTTTAATGTGGTTTTTATTTTTCCCATTTCTCTTTCAGAAGGTAAGCAACCATGTAACAGGACAAAACCCATCTTTTTCAAATTAACATATATAAACATAAACAAACTCTTAACAGACTAACTAACACATATGTGATTCTTATAAATATCCATATTATCACCTTGTTTCCTGTGCCACTCTTTTCTCTGGAAATCTGCTTCATCCTGCAGCTTCTTGAATACTAGGAATTAAAACCAGCAAGATATACAAGGTTAAACATTGTTTGCCATTTTTATGGTACTGAATGTCACTGTAACAGTTAGGTGCAACTCTGTCCCTTGGAGGTCAGTGAGAATCCTGCCAGAGGGTCAGATTTTCACTGCACTTTTCGAAGTGTCAGAAGCTGATTATGGCTAACCCAGCTTTCCTAGCTGCTTGCAGTCATCAAGAGTTTAATGTGTCATGTCTGATGAAGTGTAATCCCCAATCACACAGCTACTTTCTGTTCTCAGTAGGAAGGCAAATGCGCGGCAGCAGAGTCAGCAAGCTGCTCAAGCTCTAAGAGGTGCAGCTACTTGTTCCTGGTGGAATGGGCAATTTTTTTTACATGGGAAATTTTCATTCCACCTGTAGAAAAACAAACCATGACAGGCTGCAATGTTTTACAATTCTATAACAATTCCCCTTCCTCCCAGCACTTTAAAAATTCCAGTTCACACACATGGCTTGTCCTATATGAGGCGGGCAAGCACTGTGACATGAAAAACCACTGGAACATCTATTGGTATTGAAAACAGTGGAAAGTGAAGACGACAACTGAGGTAACTGCAGTAAAATTTTTCCAGCCTACTGCATAATATAGATTAGCTTACCATCACCAATGAGGACAAGGCTGGATTGATTGGTTGCTTTTCCATCCTGCAGTTGGAAAGTGTAAGTCCCTTCATCCTTGTCCTCAAGTTTATCCATAATCATTTCGACAAGGCCGGTCTTCTGGTCCACCTTCATTTTATATTTCTTCAGGAATGGAAAGTAAAGCAAAAAATAATAGATATCAGCATCAGAAAATATTTGTCAAATGTTATATGGTATCGTTAGGTGAAATTCTGTTTTCTTTATTCAGATTCCCACTATCTCTAGCTCCAGCTGTAAACATATAACCAAATAAATAGGAAATCTGTTAAAGGTGAAGCCTATTTACTGATGCTATAAAAGCATGTGACATGCCTGTTGTATGGTGAGTACTGTGCTCTTTTTCATTAGAAAGGTTTAGATTTGCATCCATTCAGAATAACGCTTTCTTTGAGGATTATTATATTTTTATAAGGTTTTGTGTAGAATGTTCCATCTCTGCCTTCTACCTGATATCAGTGTGGAACACAAGCATGCCATATCATGTCTTTGGGAGTAACAAGTTCTGCTTCTGGAAACGACCACTTGCGAATTTTCCCTTAGTGTTGTAAATTCCTCTAAACAGTAGAGAGAGGTGAGAACCAAGCATAAGGGTATGCTATGGCCATAGATGAAGGAGATAGATAGGATGAATCTGGGCTACTGCAGTGACTCCTTGAAGACCAACCTAGCTGCTTACTTGGGACTGCCTTATTGAAGGAATTCCTATGGTCCCCTCTAGTTAACAGAATACATTGTACTCACAAAGGTGGCAGAAGTAATTCAACTCCACTTTTAAACTGCATCCAGTAGAATTCATCTGGAGTTCAGAACTATGGACAAAATCTTTCTAATGATGCTTTCAATTACATACGTTATTTCTCATGAAAATGCGTTAGTGTGGAACACTAGTTGGAAGTATATTTGAGACAGAGACATTAATACTCATTGGTATTCATAAAAATACAAGCGCATGTAAGCAATGAAAAGGCTTACCTCTCCATTGAAAATCTCTTTATCATTAAATATAAAGTTGGCCTTTGCATTGCCAGACAGTTTTTCAGCTTGCAACCAGAATCTCACTTCTCCTTTTTCCAAAATTTCCACTGCCAACTCAGAGGCAAGTGGGACAGCTATGAAGAAGAAAGAAAAGAATGAAGCATATACATTGCCCCAACAACTATTTTCTTCTACAATCAGAAAGCCACTTCTTCCTTTCATAGTTGGATACTGTATGCAAGGTAACTACTTTATGATAGCTCTTCATAGAGACAGAATGCCTCTCTGCCTACATATATGTGGGATGACAGACAAGATTTAATCTGTTGAGCCTTCAATCACTAGGTCTGTACAGACTGGAATTGTTCAGGATTTGAGTTATGCTCCATTCTAATACAAGGCTCTTTCAAAGGTAAACTGCAAGTATCTCTGCAGCATGATGTGAGTCTGTATGGCGCAGACCCATGTTTAATGAGTTGCCTGACAATATTACTGTAAGACAGTGAACTGACTCAGTGGAAAAAAACCACAAAAAACTCCAAGCACGAAGCCAGATCAGAAAGCCAGCTGCTGAGCTGCAGGTTGGGAGATTTTTGTAAGCACTCTGATTCTTTGCTGAGTAGGAACCTTCATCTCCAGAATTCACCAAGTATCACAATACACCCTCAATCTCCCCAGTACATTTTGTTTACCTACGAATAATGGAAATCCCCCACATATAAACCAATTCCGTGTGTTAGCAGGGAAAAAAAACCAAACACGTAAAGGGCTATACATTGGTAATATTAGTCTTTTTCATTTTTCCTTGTTCTTGTTAGTAAAAATCCTCAGCTTGCTTTCACTTTAACTTTTTGTTAAGATATTTTAATCAGCAACATTAAACATGAGCATTTAGACTCTGGTATTGGGGCATACTGCTCATTTTATTGGTTTCCATAATTTTTAGCTGTCTTGGTGGATGCTCAGATTCTCAACAAAAATCGTACTCTTGGGAATACGTATGCTCTGTGTGAACTCTCCCCAGTCTCCACTTTCACAGCAGTGTAAAGTCTGCATTGCTAGGGTGTAACATGGAACAGCTGAGGACAGTGTACAAATACATTGCAAAATGCTTGATGATATAGTCTGGTGATAGTGTAAAGACACACCTCCTCCCATACAAATCCCAGGGCAGGGTTGTTTCTTTAGCTCCGTGTATACAAAGGCCCAGCTACAGCAGGAGAGGACTGGGACTGACGCGGTGTCTAATTTCGCTCATCCTTCTGTTTGCACTGTCCTAAATGACTGGGGTGCCCTCTGGAGCAGAGCTGCCATCCCACCCCACTACCAAACAAAGTTAGGGGGTAAGCCCCCCCCTCCCCCCCATGTGTTCCTTTCCCACGCTCAGCCCTTCCTCACACCTACACCTTCCCACACCCACATGTATGCTTGTGGTGCCTGAGTGGCACAGGACCTGTCTCTGGTGAAAATAAGGCTTCTGGGAGGTGAGGCAACAGTCACAGGAAAAAAAGAGAATTATGAAAAAGACACAGGCTTAACCAGAGGAAGGAAAGCCTGGAGGGACGGCATTACCACAAGGGAACAGGGCAAAGAACAACTCCGCAGGAGTGTGCCCCAGCAGTGCAAATGGTTCATGTGAAGCTTCCTCACCCAGCACATCACTTTGCTTGAAAGAAACAGAAGGAATCTCAGGTCTTGCATAATTTTTCAAAACAAAGTGACTGAAATGCTGCCAGTGGAAGCAAAAGGGAGAGGGTGTGAATAGACATCAGGCTGCACTGCTTTTGTTTCACTGTCAGCTCTACAGCAATTTTAACCCCCCACTTGATTTGCATGTAATTACCTATGAATAACTTTAGACTAACATGGAAGAGAGGAAAGTATCTCAGAAGCTCTTAAATAAAGGGCTGAAAGGATGCAAAAATATTCTTTCTTGGGAAAAGGCCATTCACTCCTCAGCCCAAAGGATCTGGACGAATCTGTGTTACAGTCCTCCACAAGCAAAAGTCTTACTTTAAAATAATATTTCCATAGGCACCAACTGACAGCTACTTTAAGCATTTTCCAGCCATCGTGCTTACAAGGTTTTACATCCTATTTGTATAACACCACAAATTACTGCAAGCACTTGACAGGGAGTCCTTGGGCAGTTGCTAAATTGAAGAGTTGGAACAATTTATTTTTACCTAGCACCAATGCACTATCGTGCCCACATGTAGTTGTGTTCTGTAAGGCTGCATTATTCAAGCAAACTATTTTCCCATGGAGTTACTGGCTGCAGATGTTTCTAAGCAGAAGTTACAATTAAATGCAGTTCAGAATTACAGACAAAGCAACGTGCTAGAGCTGATGTCAAATCAGAAATGCCTAGCAACTGATTTTTTTTTTTAAGAATTTGGGAAATCCTCAAACAGATTATCTGGAGATATGACTAAGGTTTCATGCTGATCCATAGGAGCTCATTTTTATTTTTTCTAACCTCATAGGCATAGCCAGATCAATCTCAATCCCTATTTGTAATTTTTTTATTTTTTTTTAGTGTCCACAGGTCCTAGAGTGGCCAAAGCAAGTAAGACAGTTTCCTCCTTAAGGATACGTTCTGCAGTGATCTGCCTTTTTGCCTGTGCCTCCTGGAAGCTCATGCACAACTAGAAGTGTACTGTTACCCAATACAATGCAAAAAAGAATACATGATCTGTGTCCTGAGGAGCTTATTTTGTGACATTAGTTATGAACACAGAGCATGGAAAAGCACTCAGAAGAGAAGGATCGAGGCAAGCAAGGACATGTGACAACAGCAAGGTTTTGTGATAACTAACTTTCAGTGTGAAGATAGGAGGAAAGAACTAGGAGGAGCAGGAGTAAACAAGGGTATGCTTGGGCTGTCATTAACCTGTCAAAAGGTAATACAATATGTTGGGAAGTGTAGAGCTGATATGGAAAACACACAGAAAGAAATGAAAAAGAGAGATGATGTGGGCAAAAAGACAGGCCATTTCCACAGCCAAGTTTTGACTGGGCTGAGAGGCGTGATGTCTCCTGAGTTGGCAGAGGTGCCAGCAGTGCATGCACAAAGCTGCAGATGTTAAAACATAGGCAAGAGTTCTAGTGCCTGGAATGAAAAAGAAGAGAATGTAGTGGGAGAAGATGAGACCAAGTTTAGGTCTCGTCTCATTGCATGTAATAGATTCATTATACAATCCATTTTTTTTTCCCAATTATTCAAGTTACAGTCCAATGAAAATAACCAAGTTGTGCTACTACCAGGATATCACAAAGGTATAGGAGGTCTGTGGAGTTGGCAAAAATGCCATCCCAAGCAGCAGGAAGGATGTTCATATTGTCAAGTGTTACAGCTTGGGAGGGAGGGAATAAATTTCCGCAGGAAAATTCTGTATATATAGATCATTACAGTTGAACTACAGTTGCCTGCTTTGTTAACCTTAAATTTAACTTATGTTAACTTCAGTTGGAGTAAAGTTAGAGAATTTTTCAAATTCTGGTTTTCAAATCAGGTTAGGTATGCTGAGTAAGGCTGTTTTGCAGAAGAAACAAAGCCAATGGGATACTTATTTTCCAACTGTTATATTTATAGGCCTAGACCAGCAGCCTGCAACAAATTGGAAAGAACATCAGTAATACACAAATATACTGAAAGAAAGAGAAAAAAATTAAAGGAATCTTAGTTTTTCAAATCAAAACCACTTTCACTTGAAATTACTATAGTGACTTCCCTACCTGATGGTGTCAGGAGCTTTGTGATACCCCACTGCATAAAAAACTCTCCCCTACAGACACGTTTAATTCACTTACTTGGGAATTTGCGTTCGTGGCTCAGAGCAAGCAGGTGTTTCATTTCTGCAAAAGACATAAAAGAAATAATATAAGGTGTGCATGTCTTATGGACCTGAGAGACTCAGCAGCAGGGAAAAACAGGTGTGAAAGCAAAACAGGCATGCTTAACAGACACTGTGTCTACCTTCCTCATCAATTGTGTGGCTTGATGAAACTCCATCAGTGTCTGTAACAACACAAGAGTAAACTCCCAAATCATCTTCTCCAAGATCCTTAAAGATAGCTTTTGACCTTTAGGGAAAAAAAAACCAAAGCATTTTGATAAAAGAATGAGATCAGTCTGAACCAAACCCTTCCTTTATGTCTATAACAGCAGATAAAATTAGTCTTGTATTAGCTTTTGCTCTGACTGAACAGGCAAATGGGGGCCTCTGGCCAGTATAAATCAGGGTAAGTCCTACCATGTGTGGTACAAATGGAGACAGCACAACTCTCAAATAGTGCCAAAAGCACTGGAGGTAGCTAGTTTAACTTAGTTCAAGCATGCTTAAAAACATGTTGTCAAGTCTTTGATGAGCATGGAAGGATACTGTAAGTATAGGCTGATTCAATTTTCATATGCAATACCATGAGTGTGGTGAGCCACTGTTTCTTTCTGTATGGTTTCTATAACTGGAAGAGCACATAGGCACTTCATAGGCTGAACCTGTGCATTTGCCATTTCTTCCTCTCTGTTAAAAGCCTGAAGAAACAGAGTAGGCTTGTAGAGCATTATAGAAGTTACCAAATCAGGCCGTGGTGACACCATCAGAAGACAGTCCTGCTTACTCCAGCACCTCCAAAGATTGCAACAGTGTTACATGGCAAAAGCGTTTTGCAAGCAGCCAAATAATTTTATCCTTTGGAGATTTAAAATAATCACAATAGGAATAATAATAATTTGCCTTGATTGACAGGTTATAAGATGACAGAGCATGGATTTTCTCTCCCTATGCCTAAACATAACTAAATTGCCTGAACAGGAGGTCTGACTCATTCTGTACAAGCTACAGTTTCCAAATGGACTTGCTGGAGAACAGCATATTCATGAAGTAGCCTTCCAGTGACAGAGGTAGATGTAACTCTTACGGAGGTCATACATCCAAAAGGATGGATTTCTGTGACCAGTCTAGATCTCTCAAACACGAGACTATTGCTACCCCTGAGGGTTCTTACTTTCCGCCTTTGGTATCGATGTTCAGTCGAGAGTCATCCTCAATCGGTTCATAATTCTTGGACCAAACAAACTTAGAGTTTGGAGACATCTGATCACATTCAAAGTTCAAGGAAATTACTCCATTGTCATCCACATCAACCACCACTTCCTTGGTTCCTGAAAGAGCAGAACAATGCAATTCCACTTTCTCAGAGGAGCCAGCAAACTAATTTATATAGACATTCATAGGGTCGATTAAGCAGATCCTCACCATTTTCTCAGCACATAAATTGCTGCAAACATTGGCATCCTTAGTCTTTGATTCACAAGAACAGTTCTTATTCTAATCCACAGATTAAAGAGCATCATAAATCAACTGATTTATTTGAGCAGGTCTAAGCACACATGAGAGTTATGATATTTGCTCTGGAAAAACCTGAAGGGGGAAAAAAAATAGCAAGCCTCTAAATCCACTAAATGTTTGAAATATTAAATAGCAATATTTTCCGTGGTAAGGGGTAGTCAGAGCTTTCATTATGCAGTATGAATTTCTTATTCCCTAATAAGATAAGAGCTCTAAAGGGAATAGCATGTGCAAATGTGGGTGTTTGAAGAGGTGCAGGAGGCATAAGAAGAAACAATCGAATAGCCCCAGCAGTGCACACTTGTGCAACTGAGGCACATTTTCAGTGACACTGTCTTCAGCCCCGGAGGTTGGTTTAATTGCTGCGCTTGGCATCCAGCCCTGCCACCGTCTGCAGCACTAATCCTGGACCCACAAAGGGAGTGAATATTTGCAATTAGCTGCTTAAGTTGCCCACCCTGTTTTGCCAGTACCTACAGTCCTTGAGCTGGATAAGGTTACCAGGTTTGTCCATTAAAAGGCCCTGAGGGTGTATCCCAGATCAGGAACCCGAAAGCACCTCTATCCTGCCCCCTCACACCCCAGTGAAGCTGAGGGAATTTCATCTGGGATTCAGGTGGCTCGGCAAGCTTGTCATCTGTGGTGTTAACTTTCATTTCAGCAACTTGTCTGAGAATGTCAGGGAGAGCGTGTGCACTGAGAGGTGCTGGAGAACATCCAGCGTCCTTTTCCGAACAGCTCTGGGCTGGATCTTGCATCTGAATAGAGCAATCGTGTTATATTACTTAGCTTAAGACTATTCCAGGCTGCCCAGAATGCTAATGACACACTTCCTCCACAAAGTATTGTACCTTAAAGACAAGAGCTTTATTCCTAACATTGAGATTAAATGCTTTATTTTCAGCATAATTCGTAATGAGCCTCAAGCATACAAGGAAATTTCTGTGTTTCATCATCCTAATACTATACACATCCTCTCCAGCACTGTGAGTAACTCCCGTAATGACAAATTTGTGTACATGCAGCTTGCTTAGTCTTTGTAATTTGCCATAACCATTTAATGAAAGATGAGATTAGTATTCCCATTTTGGTACTGTTATTTACCAGCTCTTGCAGTAATGAAGCACGTTAAGTACCAATAGATGATAAATGAAGTCTAAGGTTATAAATATTTTACTAGGCAGCAGCATATTTGCAAATTTTTTATAATTTAATTTATTACATGCAGATTCATCACTTGACATTTCATTAGTGTTTAGTTTCCTGTAGATCATTAGCACATGAATCTTTTGATGGCGGCTTATGTACAAAGAATTACAACCAGAAGGTCCATTTGAAGGACAGAATCTTTAATATTTGTTTTAAAGTATTCCCATTATGATAACAATGTATAGCATTTATTTCCAGAGATTATGATGGTGTTTACCTCTAATATTTATGTGACTAAAAAAAAAAAATCCTTCTAAAATTACTGACCAGAGGTCTCCACCTGTCCTACAAAGTGGAACTAAAGATACTAAGATGCTGCCATAGTAGTAGCAATCTTAATTTCCCTCCTCTAGGTAGCTTGGTGGTTTCAACATACTACATGGAGCTTCTCTTAAAGTCATAAGAAATAAAAATACTTAGATGTCATATCAAATCTCCATTTATCTGAGCATTTTATTACCTTGAAAAGAAAGCTATAACATGAAGATGAAGCAGACAGCTTCAAAACACTAGAGTTAATGGCATCATCTTGCATACAGTTAGTCAGAAAAGTTGAATGGGACATGGTTTCATTAACTTCTAGGGTTCAAGCCCTTCTCAAGTGACTGATGCAGGATCAGAATCTAATTTTGCTTTGTACCAATACACACAAGGACTAAGGGGAGCAATGGGAAAGAGTTACAATCTGCTCTTGGATATCCCCTGCTTTCTGTGAGATATATACACACTGAAGTGCTTTTGTCTAAAGACAAAGTTACAGTTCAAAAGTGGCCTGGTTTGGTATTTGTTTATGTGGGTGGGTTTTTCATTTAATTTTAAAAGATAACTGTAAAAATTAAATGTGGTTTTTCAAGTAAGAAAAGGTGGATGGATATTATCACATCATTATATTTATACATGTCACTCAATAAAGAAAATTGGTGCCTCTGGTATTAAAGCAAATATTTTCATTCAGGATATTATTTACTTACATTCTTTGGTTAGAAAGCTCAGTCATCTGGCAATTTTACACATTTGCCAAAAGCAACATTCCAGCAGGAATTGTTTAGAGACACCTGACAATATTTTGTCTCCATCCAAGATGTTAATAAAGGCAGCATTCATTGGTGAAGACCAAAAGATTTGTGGTAATTTTAAAAAAAATGGTATGATTGTTCTTGAGATTTGTATGGTTTGAGTGAGAAAGGTGGAAGCCTGCCCAAGAGACTGCTTTCTGAAATAATTTTTTTAATAAGCCTTTTGTCCTTTCTTAATACTTTTAAGAAGCTTAGTTTGGTGGATGCCATATCTGCAGATCTCAGCTCAAAATATGGGTCAACCAGATTTGTACAAGTAAATAATTTTCAGCTTCCCTGAGATTTCACTGGGGCAAACCCTGACTTTCCTGTGATCTCTCAGGCATTACACCTGTGAACCCAAGCCTCACTTGCAAAAAGGCCATGATCCTGAGATGTACCTCCTTCTCTAACAGTGAGGTCTGTAAACCAAATGTTCTGCTCAAGTTCATATTGCCAGGTGGGCATGCACCTCATTGAACTTTGAGAACACTGTACAAATTTTTTTTGTCATGGTGATCATCTTCACAAGAGTTTACGTTCTTATTTTTTTTTAATTGTAATGGCATGACTAATCCTTTATTTAGTACACTTGAAGATTATTATCATAACAAGTTTTTATCAAAAGTCTGACAGATAGATATTAACCCTCAAAGAAAATGGATTAGTAAAACCAAAAGGTTAGTACTAATAGTGGTTTGATTCTCTTTTTAGAAGTGGTTGCTGTATATAAGCTGTTTTCAAGAATAAGTTTCTAAGTTTTGCCTTAGTCCTCTTGCAGATGATGGAAATAGCCCTAGTGCTTCAGCAGCTTGTAGATCTGAAATGATGGCTACTGTATTTTTGAAAGATCCTATCCCAAGCCCTTCTTACTCACACACTTACCCTTTTTTGTCCTCATATCCCAATCTTACACCCTCTCAACTTACCATCTACTCCTTCCAGTCCCTTCTCCCCATCCCAGCCTCACTAGCAGTCGCTGTAGTCTCCCTGCTCTGAGTTTTCCAGTTCTTTTACACCCCCAGCTTCAGACCTCCTTTTTCAGACTTTCTTGACTTACAGCCACACTGAGAGCTAACTCAAGGCTTCTTAGGATTTTTGCTCTCCTGGCCATAAGGGCCAGGCATTTATGAGAGCTGGGCCAGTGCTGCTGAAGTAATAGGAGATGTGAAAATGGACCTGGGAGTCAGAAACAGGGAAAGGACTGCGCAAAAATGCTCCTGAGGCAACCAGGGTAGGAATGGGAACTGATGATTGCCAGTGATGTCTGCTCAACATGTCACAGTCAATACCGTCCCAAATAAACCCCGACTATTTCTCCAGGCAGGAACAACTATCAACCTGTGTAGGCACGGTAGGAAGCTGTTTGCCCCAGCAGTCACCTCCTTTGCCTATGCCCCTGCACTGCTACTCGTGCTCCCTGTGCCTGGCTGCCCCAGGTCCCCGTGCTGTCCTGCCTGCCTGCTGCCTGCCCACTGCCTGCCTTCGTTCCTGTTCTTATAGGGCTCTTAGAAACCTTCCCAGGTGGGGTCAGATCTGAGGTGAAAGAAGGGAACTTGTCAGAGGAAAAGAAGGTGTATGGTGGATTCAGGTTGGGTTGTACCCCTGTACCTTCTTACATCATATTAACCTTATACTAGATTTGGTTAAAATACCTGGGAGTTTGTTTTTCCACCTTGTAGGACCCTCCACTTCTAAAGTAGTCTATAGATGAGTAAGCCACAAGCCCATGCTTGTATATTCTGTTAGGGATTTAGTGACAAAAAGGTGTTGACTCTGATCAAAAAGTCACCTATGTTACCTGTATAGCTAAATAAAACTCAGGGGTTTTCTGAAGTTCCAGGTATGGAGATTCTGCCTCTGCCCTGTTTCTTGCTGGCATTATAGACATGCTGGAGCCAGCCTGCAAGGGTGACTCCAGCAAACATTTGCACTTGAATTCCTACTGAAAGTGGTCTCCAAACTGACTTCATTAAGTTTTTAAAGCCTGTATTTTAAAGGCCAAAGGAAAAAAGTAATTTCTTTTACCCTTTCCTCAGGCACAGTACGTAAGTTAAAAAATAGGAGAATGATAAAACATAGACAACTGGCTTACTACACGGAGGGCAAAATCTACACCTGTAGAATTTTTTGGTTGAGCTGATCTTAGTGGGTCCTATGTCTATAGATATATGCAAGTCTTTACAACTTTATTGTATTTTTATATTCCCAAACCTGTAGTTATGGTAAGAAAATCTGTTCTGACCTTAAAATATACCAGACAAGAAAGTAAGATATGACCCTCAACTCATTTCCTGCTTAGTAAAAAAGTTTGACTTGAGAGAGGTCAGACTGTTTGCATGCAGCCTACATGTAAACACATCACACAAACAGGAACCTGTTTAAATATGACAAAAAAGAGGAAGTATTTCTAACAAACCTGGTCGTGTTTCAGCTACAACAGGATCCGTGACATCTGATGGTTTCCCAACACCAGCCTGGTTTGTTGCCCGCACACGAAACACATAGCTCACACCTTGTTTTAGGCCACCTATCTGGAAGAAGCAAATACACATGCACCATGTGTTACAAAACACTGATTTTAATTTCACGTGTACTACAGATCAGTCTAGATACTTGACAATTATATTTCCTTTCTTTTTTTGTTTTGCTTCTTTTCCAATTGACAAATATTTCTTCCTCTTTTTTTTTCAATTCCAGAGTGACATGACTAATCTGTATGGCTTGCTCCTTCCTTGTATGCATAGCTAACATTTAAACAGCATCATTACTGGCATTGATTTCTTTGCAAAAGGAACATTGTTATTGGAATGGAATGTTTTTAAGTCATGTACATTGAACTCTGAAACATCATAGTCTTTTACTGCAGGTAAATTCTGGGTTTTAAAAATGAAATTATCAGGATAATAAGTCACACCTATTTAGAAACAGAAGGGCATTTAATGGTACAGATTTAAGTGTAGTGACTTCAGGAATCATGCTGACATTATAACACCTGTGAGTACTCCTTTAAAACATATATGAAAGGATCACACTTTAAAGTGAGTTGTCCTTCAAATATTCTGAAAAGCATACAAATACCAAACCTACTTCAGATGTACCTCTAGAACTGAGATACAGCTGACCCCTTATTTAGAAGTCATTCCACAAAATTATGTAGCCTAATAGTGCAAAAAGCTTGGGTTTAACTTGTGAAATGTGAGGAGAGGGTACTTTGTATTAGAAAGAATCACCTGCCACCTTATCAGAACATCTGGTTTTGTGCCATCTGTTTTTGTGTAGTGATACCTATCTTGCCCTTTGAGCCAGAAAATGCTAGGGATGCCTCCTGTGTTACAAGAATGGTATTTGGGTTTAGCAGTGCTTTCTTTTATTTTTAGGCTTGTCATACCAGATTGTCTTCTGAGTTACTGTCTTGTCTGACTATACAGGCATTACACATGTGTATCCTTGGCACAACATAGCCTGCTAAGTATTTCGTTAAACGGAACCATGATCAGCACAGGACAATGCTATCAAAGGCTGACTTCCTCATGTTTATACTTTTATACCAGTATTTGAATCTTAAGCTATTTACCTTCAAGAATTTCTTTTGAAGTGGCTTCTCATTGACACTTCTCCAGTGTTCCTCCTTTGCCTCAGTTTCCTTCATATCAACATAATAACCAGCTATGGGACTACGGCCAGTATAAACTGGTTCCTTCCACAGTAAAACCAAAGAGTCCTTCCTAACTTCTGTGCATGTGACATCATGGGGTGGACCTGAAAGGGAGGAGTAAAAGTTGGAGTTGTGGTACCAAAATAAATCCCAAAGGGGCTAGTGCATAAGACTTCAGAAACCAAAACCAGACACCGTGTTGTACACCCAGAGCTGACATAACACGTGCAGCTCCTCTGTATCATATCTAGACCTGATATAAATACAACCCATGCCTATTAAAAAGACTAGCCCAAAAGAACAATCCCATATTTTGAGATTTGTATCTTGATCAAATATTCATGAACAAACAACAATGACAAATAATCTACAAACTCAGGGAAATAAGTTAATTATTAAGCTAATGTGCTGCTTCAAAGACTGCTTAAAGTCCACTGAAGTCAGTGGAGGTTGTTTTCATTCACTTCAGTGAGTGTTAAAAGGCCAGTGATCTGGCCTTGAAGTGATACATTTAGACAAGGGTTACAGGACCTCATTCTTCTCTGCCTTGTGCTTTAGGTATTTATGTCTACCATTTAAACTAGGAAGAAAAATGGCAGACAGTACAGGAATCAAGCAGGAAAGATCAAGAAAATACAAGCTGCTTGTAAAATGCTACTGATTAAATAGGGATTGTTTAATGCATCATTGTAGTTGTACTAACTCAAAGTGATGGAAATTCAAGCCTGAGTATGAACTTCAGTGCCCATTGACTCCCCTGGAAACTGAAGGCATTGAGAATCTAATTGGTCACAGAGCACCCTTGTGCTTTGAGTAACCTCCGCCTCCCAGTCAGGATCCTACCAGGTACAGCAATGGTCCATTCTTCACATTTGAAGGGCTGGCTGGGTAGGGAGGGTGTCCCAACTCCAGCCAGGTTAGCAGCAGCCACCTGGAACTGGTACACCATGTTTTCCTTCAGGTTTTGAATCTGCAGAATCAATAAGATGGTACTTATTAACTTTGGATCAAGGCTTTAGAAGAAAGCCACAATGAAAATTATTGAACACATGAGCATGCTTTTAAGTGCCCGAAGAGACAAAAGCTTTATTGACATCATACATAACACGATAACTATCTTGGCTTTTCCTCTAATCAGTGGTGGAACACACATGAGCAGTCTTAGCATGCTCAAATTGTAAACCCCTTTTCCTACTGATAGACACTTTGGTAGTCAAGGAGGGAGCAGGGTATTGCTCAACAATCATATTAATCTGTCTCATGATACAGAGCAAGTTCACTTAAGGCAAGAGTTATCCTCACAGTGGGGTGAAACTCAGTCCTGGCATTGCTTTTCATTTGCAAAGCAGCTCAACGAGGTTGTAGCTAGCACTATCTCTAAATTGGGTCAAGAACTGATAACAAAATGCAGCTAGCACAGAGCTGGTTCTAGCACCAGCAAGCACTGGGGTAGGTCCACCAAACCCAGCGGGAATGCCATTTGTTGTGAAGGCCTGACTTACAAAAAAACAGGCTATGTCTAGAGTAGTGAATTCACAGGTGACAGTGTGCAAATAATCTTGCAGAGAAGTTTAACAGAGCTAAAGAAATTTATCATCATGGATATAAACCCTCTGAACAGCAATCTGTACACTGAATCATAATTCATCCGAATCTGTCTTTGAGATCTGTTTTGGAAATATTGTCTGTACCCACAGCAGTAACAGAAGTTAACCTCTTACCCTGTATGCCTTCTCACTAATGGCCTTAATGTTGGCCTCCATCCATTTCCCAGGAACTCCATCAACCACTTCACGATAGTTCACGTAGTAGCCAGTAATTTCAGTTCCACCAGTGACTTTAGGTTGTTTCCATCCTAATACCATCGAGTCACGAACACTCTCAAGTACCATGATGTCATAAGGTGGAGATGGAGCAGCTGTTTCAATGTGAATAATACATAAGTTGGAAGTAGTATTTCAATAGTCAAACTGGCATTCAGTTACCGTATTCAGGTGGCTCCCATCCTGCATTTCCTAATTAGGACAATATTTATGTGGTCAAGGGAAGTTTCTGGAGTTGGAATAAGAAATGCAGGATAAAAGCTTCCATAAACCAAATGAAGAAGTCCAAACTGCATAGGAATTAGTTTTCAGGATCATTTGTTTTTTGAGAAGCAAGCTTATACATAGTGAAAGAATGTGTTGCAATTGCAGCTCTGATGTAAGTGATCAGGACTCGCTTTAAAACTGTGAAAAATGAGGAACTAAAACTAACATTACAGGAAAAGTTAAAAATTGGAGATGCAATGATTTGTATTGCTGAAAGCAAACCCTTTTTCACACATACAATATTTGTTGTAGTTCCTTTTTTAAATAGGCCCACATTCTTCCCTTCCGAGAATGAACTTTATCTGTTCATTCTTTCTTTTTTTCTCTTTTAAATTTATACACTGTGCAAATTTTATCATTGCACCCATCACACGATCTTACCTTAATGGAAGGAAGCATGATCATAGGCACTGTAGACTGACCAGAAACAGAACATGTCTGTTACTGGAAGTTACATTAAAAAATTTGTGGCATAATCCTCTTTGTTAAAAAAAAAAAATTTAACAATACAGAAATACAGAAATCCTTAACTTCATCCCAACCCATTTTCTTATAAAGCCTTTTCTGTAACTAGTGGGGAAATGCTTGCCCCACCCAATATGTCATTCACCAATGAAAAGGCTTACTTGTGACCCTGAAGTCCTACTTTTGATGGAAATCCTACATCATATATGTTTCCTTTCGTCTTTAATGCTTTATACCACTGTCAGCTAGCCTCAGGAGCCTCTACTTTGTTTTCTGTTCAACATTTTACACAAGCTTTATGAGTCTCACTTCAGAGGCCTGAGGAGGAATTCAGTTCACTGGCTAGGTACCAGGACTTAAATGAAATTCAAGCTCCCACATTTCTCGGGCACAATGGGTGTTTAGGTGTTCACAATATAAAACATGATTTTGCACATGTGCCTTCAACTTGATAGGTTTTCCTCATTACATATTGCTGTCAGTCAGAGATACAACACAACATTCATTAGCACTGTGTCTCAGAGGATAAGCTGTAGCTTAGGCATAAATCCACAAAGGGTCTTCACATATCCTAACACAACACAGATTTTCATGCTTACCATCATAATCAGATTTTGTTTTCTTCACATGTACATAACCCAGAGACTAGGTAACAAAACTCCTAAAAAATTACTGAAGTGATTTAGAAATAATACAGTATCTTGGATACATTAATATGTAGTCAAACAAGCTATTAAATTAGTAAACGGATTAATATGTTTCACTGTCAGTAGCCACTAAGTTTGTAAAATGGTCTCCAATACCATTACATGCATAATAATCTTAACAGAGTGTTGCCATGTAATTCATGGGTCTGATGGAAGATTCCTCACTGGAGAGTGCGTTCACTTGTGGTGCAAAGGAGCAGAGGTTACAACTATCTGAAGTGGATGTACCAAAGCAGTGAAATCTATTTATTTTATTAACTCTCACCTCTATCTTTCTTCTTTGTCACTTTTTCCAGTGTCAAAAGATACCCAGGTTGAGACTTACTTGCCTGTTTAGCAGCAACTTTTTGTGGTGCAGATGTGACAGCGTCCTTAACCGTTTCTCTCATGTTATTGTCTCCTGTACTCCCCAGTTTGTCAGAGCTACCGAGTAGCATGTCTCTATTAAATTTAGCATTGCATTTTAGCAAAGCATCTGTGTCAAAGATAGGCTGGGAGGACTCATGCATGCCTTCCCAGCTGGTAGTGCAGTCTGTTAGTCCACCAGCTTTACCACTCAGTTCAGGACACACACCATGAAGCAATGCTCCCCCTATAATTGCCAGAAAACATCAAAGACATTTTGAATTTAGAATACATTCTTTTTTTCTTCATTTAGTCAACAGAATTAAGAAATGCGTACAGTGAGCAATACAGCCAAAGTATGACAAATCACAGGTTTTACACACAAAATGTTAAGCTTGAATTCACAAAAATTTGAAGTGCATAGAATACCTCTCAACCTGCTCACAAGTAATACTCTTTTGATAATGTCTACTTTTCAGAGCAGAATAAATATGGAAAGTTAATAGTAATCTTCATTTGCTACAGCTATTTTAGTGTTAGATCTTCCAAGCCATATTTCTGATCCTTTCAAGATGATCTCACAAAATTGCCCTAGGCCACATTTCTCTACTCTAAGGTTGTGAGGTATGCAGTTTTAATACAAATGAGAGCGAGGATGTTGCAGACATACAATTTATTCTAGCCCAATGATCTCATTAATCTTTATGGATTGGTTCAGGCAGTGGCAAACAGAAATAATTCATCAACACAGGGAGAACACACAGGGTTATAGAAGGTTTACAAAAGACACATTGCACTGATTATATATAGGATGGTGTGCATTAGAGGTGACAAATACCACATTACAGAATCAGGATGACATTCCATTTTCCAGGATAACTATGAAGTGAACTTGGCAGTGCTCTCTTACAGTGGTTCACAAGAAACACCTGAAGAAGACTGGATGGTGAAGGTGAACAGTCTACAAGAGTGCAGTGACTGCAAAACTATGGTGGTGAGACCATAGAATCTATGGATAAATTATTATTTGTGGACAGCATTGTAAAACAAAACAATTATTTACAAATAGTTGCTGAAAACATCTTTAATTAAAAAATCACCATGTTTATCATTGAAAGGAGCAATGGAAACAGCTTACCAATGGCTGCTTGCACTTCTATAGGCTCCGAATCCTGTGAAAATTCACTGAGTCCCGCTGCATTAACAGCTCTGACTCTGAAAATGTACTTCTCACCATTGATGAGACCATGGCAAATGAATCTAAAATGAACCAGTGAAGGAATACTTAGAAAGTATTAAGAAGAAAATAAAAATATTAAGGGGGAAAAGAAAGCATTTCTTCCGTGAAATTTATTCTGGTTTCTGAAAACTGAGGATAAACCATGACTCCAGTCTTTTAAATGAAGGTCAGAGAATGCAGGATGTATCTAAGCATCTCATTCATGCAATGAAGATGATGTCTAAACCCATGTCTCTTCAGATATACCATTTACCAACACGCTTTCCTTCTAAGACTACACAAGTTTTTGTGTTACCAGAGGGTCTACCTTGCTTCTGCTAGTGTATAAAATCCATACTTCTTAATGGAAACAATGTGAAAATCTGGAGAGATAAGGTCTATATTTTCTTGTAGGACATCTTCATGACATAAGTAAAAGATACCTGTAGCACAAGTTCTCATAATTCGCTTTCAATGGTAAATGGAAAATTGCAGTGTTCAAAAAAATTACAGGGCATTGTACAAGAGCTAAAAAAAAAAAAAAGTGTCCACTTTCTTGCTTCTGTACATGACACAATAATCTGTCAGACAAACTTTTTTATTAGTATAGTTTTTCTACTGGATTACCTAAGGATCACATAAAAAAAACCTCATAAATTTTCTCTGGTGTCCACCCTGAAAACACAAAATTTCCCAAGACAGGAATAATTTATTTTGGAAAAATTGTATTTTGGAAATTTAAACATTTTATTTAAAACAATATTTATTTTTCAATAGGTATTTTAAGTGTTTTATTTCATGTTACTTTTATTTTGTTCTACTTCATAATGTCATGTCTTGCACTACCAACACTGACATCATGCAACAATGTGTGAAGCAAATATAATGGGGAAAACAAAATGTACTTCACAATCAAAATTTTATTTTTGGGAAAAAAATAAAACTTGAATCAAAATTTTCAGAGCAGAATTTTCCCTACCCATTCTACCAGACTTTTTCAAATCATTTGCTTTCACCAGAATGTGTGCAGACAACAAATTTCAAAAGATCAAAATACACTGCATAATGCAAACTGTGAGCTACAGCTAATGCTTTGAGATTGACTCAACCAGAAAAGCGAAGAGTTAACAGGCAGCCTGTGCCTGACTGCATCGTACATTATATCGCATTGGCTAAAAATGCAGTGATAGGAACATAAGCAATGTATTTACATCATAATATATAGTAACTCGGAACAATATTTTTATTTCTATGGTGAATAAAGATCATGTTTCATATTTTAAAATAAGCAAACAGCATGAAACTTCACCAGCAGTTGATGTAACCACAGTATAAATCAGAAGTATACATGAAAGTATATAATATTGGCACATACAACTGTTTCAATATAAAGGAACAAAATACTTAAATTGTTCTGCTTGTGTTCGAGCAAGTGGGGTTTTATGTACTTTTGATATACTAAGCATTTACAATGCCCTTCTATACAACAAAATTGGTCCAAGAGTATTTAGCAGAGCCTTACTTATTGTAATAAGGGTTGTCATGGATAGCAATTACAAATAAGCATAATCAGTCATAACAAGCTGGTACTGCTTCAGGATTGACATCAATCCACTTGAGATAAAGTTCTGCAATTAATCTATTAGACTCTGAAGATTACATCCTTATTCAAACAAAACCAAATGTGATTTAGCTTGCAAAGTTTTAAATCTTGATTATTTTTTCTGACTAGCCACTGAGCTTCATGTCAGTAAGGAATGTGAGTTTATACCCTATTATTTAAGAGTGTTCATTAATATCTTAGTAACTGCAAGTGAAAGAGCAGTTAGAAAGTAATATTGTTAGTGTGATACAGTCCATGTCCTCCTGACATTCTAGATATGCAGTCCAGAAATGTTTACAGCAGTCTTCCAAACCAAAGGACTTTGCTTCCAAACATTATGCAATTTAGTTTTCCATATTTGTAACAAGTCATTCCTTGCTGTACTGTTTTTTATCAAACTGATAGGCTGTACAATAGCTAGAACTAGCAAGCTGCTTCTCTTTTCTTCACTAGCAATGTCCATGTTTCCTCCCCCTGACTAATTTTTTCTAATATAAGGTTGATTATAAATTCCTTTTGGACAAGGCTAACAGTTTGAAACAAGTTTTTGTAACTTCGTATGAACTTCACCTGCAAGAGCAATTCCAGCCTGCTGGCTACCACAAAGCAATTAACTCTACTACTACTAATGGCTGGAAAGCACATATATCCAGTAAATTAATAACTGGTGACCATAATTTCCATGCTTTAAAATCCATTACCTTGTGGCTTTCACTGGATTGTTGTTGCATGGTTCCCAATGACCAGATCCAACTACACTTGACTCAATGTAGTACCCAACCAGCTCCTTGGCATCTGGGGGCTCTGTCCAAGTGACAACAACTGAGGTATCTGTATTCCTAGTTGGCATAATACGGCCAGGGGCTTTAGGAATATCTGTGAGAGAGAAACAGAAATTAATTATACAAATAAAATAAGGATGACATTCTATTCCTGATTATATTACCATGACTAATACAGATTTAACCCTCAAAAAATTCTTCTGATTTAAATTAAGTAATCTGGCACAACAGGACAGGATCATTGGGTTCAAGCCTTTGGTGTTGAGGTTCCTCACTTCTCCATTGCCTATGATTCAGGGCATTTCCTTTAAATTAGTTTATTCCCTTGTGCTGAACATCTGCACCAGAGATGTGAACTGGAGCTTTCAAAAAGGGAAAATGTGTTAGGTGCACATTGAAATTTTTGTGCAGCCCACAGAATAAATCAGAAACCAACACCCCTGTTAAGTAGCAAAATGCATCTAAAGTGTTTTTCAAGAAGACCTGTTTTACTCTTCTTCAAGAATGTAGTTAATGTGCATCAAACGGCTCAGAGAACTCAACCAATATGAAGTAAACAGAGACAATCTGGGAATTGGATTGAAATCTGCATTGCTGTTTGGAAACAAATTGCTAATGTAGGTGTAGCTACTGATGCTTTACTGCGGTGAACGTCCTGGCTTCTCTTCCAGTGGAAATAGTGTCTGCATTCATGTAAGTATTAAATTCTTCACTTTTGTTTAATTTGGCAAACAAGGAAGGTTAAACTCTGCTGATGTCTGGGCTTATTTTCAATAAAGACTCTAAGTAAAACAAAACATTTTTGTACTACCTTGAGTTTTCATTTTCTTTCACTGTTTGCAGCCTTTGCAGTTCTTGGCATCGTTATTGGCAGCTTAGTTCCTTTGGTTTGCATCTGTCATTTGACTATACATTAAAGGTTCAACAACCCAAACCAAAATTACTTTAGCTAAAGGGAATAAATCACTGACTAATTTTCATACTTGAATTATTTACTGGGCAGCTATCTGTCTTCAGACAAAACAATTACATCATAAACTGAAAAGATACCATGGAGGTAATTTAATACATATGACCACACACTTACCAAGTTTGTCATCCACTACAGTGGCTTCAGTTGCTTCTGAAGGTTCACCGATTCCAGCTGAATTGCAACAGCGAACTCGGAAGCAGTAGGATTTGCCTTCAGCCAAATCAAAAACTGCAAAGCGAGGAGACTTCACAGGGATCTCAGTATTCACCCTTTGCCAGTCTTCTGTGCCAGCAACACACTGCAGTCAAACCCAGAAACCATGTTTGGAACAGAAGTCTCTGAAAGCTAAGTGTTTAACCCAACAAGACTTTCCACCCAGACCACCAAATGCATGTCTGCTATGGAGAACAGGGAGTCATGTTCCTTTTTTGGACCTTTCCACAGAATGAGCATATTTCAAAGCTTATGAATGTGCCAGATGTCCACCTACTACAGAAAACGTACATAAAAGCTTACTGGTTTTAATATATCAAAGCTAATCTCCTCTCCACTGCAAGGAAGTGGTGTTATTATTAACTGCATCCAATTCTGGACCACTTTTAAAATAAGTTCTGCAGACATTCAACATCATCCAAAGAACAAAACTCTAACATTACCACATTGCTTCTAGATGTTCTTGTGTCACTCTTAATGTTTCTGGGGTGGCTTCCAGAATTAATCAGGATCTGACCTTCATTTTCCAGAAAAAAATAACGTGCAATTAATTTGTGAATTGTTTTTATTTCTGTGGCTAGGAGCTCTACATACCATGATCACTTATACCATTAATATTAGGGATTAATTTTTGCCTATGATTTACATTAAGGATAATTTCAAATAATGGTTCTCGTTTCTGAGGGATTTCAAATTCTCAGGAGAACGTTATCTGACTATGTCACATTAGTGCTCAGTACTCAGCATGCAATAGGTTATTAAAAAGCTTTATTATATGGAAACTCAAAATTCATATATTCGTCCTCTCTAAGCCTGTTGCTAAGTGAAACTCATTTATTTAGATCAGATTTTGCAAGAGCGATAAAAAATACAAAATGGGAAGATATTCATGTCTCCCTTGATGACACCTCTAGACTGATAGGGAAAAACATTGATAAAGAAGTTTGTGAGCCGTGAGATACAAGTAAAAAGGGTGATGGCATGAAGAATTTTGTAGGCTAGCAGCCATGCAAAAACATCTCAGAAAAGCAGGACACTGAAATTAAACTGATTTTGTTCTAGAAAAGAAATTTTGTCATTTTGTTGAGTTGGTGAAGCTAATGGAAGGTTAATGTAGAGGATGAAAAAGCAGTTGGAGGAGAAAGTGCTGATGCAAAGAAACTCTTGCAGAATACTTCCACCCAAAATGTAAACAATCTGTCCCACGAGACAAGCTTCATTTATACAAATTTTATTTTACATATATGTATATATTAAATATATATATTATATATATATATATATCTCACATATGATATATAAAAACATGTGACTTTTCTCCGTGCTTTCTCATTATAGAGGGAGTTTGTCAGCCTGTCTACTCCAGGGTAGGTCAATGACACAATTCATAAAAGGATATTGCATTGTGTGACACATTCTGCATCTACTTTCCTATTTCTTATCTTTCTTTTCTTTCTAGTTTCTCTTAATCTACAGTTACAGCTATCTTGATGAAGTTCTAGTGCTGGCCCTAGTTTGAAAGTCTCAGGTGGAAATGGAAGTTAACTAGAAGTCCAGAAGAGACAGCAAAACAAATGTAAAAATTGCCACAACATGATTCCGATTTTGTCCAATTTTACCTTTTCCACAAAGTACATGATACCCTCATGGCCCCGCTGTCCAGGAGGTTTCCAGCTAAGCACAACATAGTTCTTGGTGGCTTCAATAACCTGGAGGTCTGTAGGTGGACCAGGAACAACACCCTCTGAAGAACAGAGAAGAATAGAAAAGGGAATTGGATTTAATTCCTTCACATTTGTATCAGAATTAGTGCCATAATTAACATATAGAAAGAGTATTAATATACCTTGGCACCTGATATGTTTTTAAAAAGTAGAGTTAAAAGTCTTCTAAACATTGGTTTTAAACATCCTTCTTTTAACTCTGAGCATGTTTATTTGTTAGGTCCTGAATAATGAAGCCTCACCTTGACAACCAAGTTGTGAGTTATTCAAGGTCGAGTGACTCTCAGAACAACGAACTTTGGGTGGGTGCCAAAGTCCACTGAACAAACTGGGAGTTTTCCTAATTACTCAGCCAGCTTCACATTAGACTTTTGTAGGCAAAAGGGCTGTGTTTACCTGCAGGTTCTTCCTCAGTGACAATAATCTGTCCAGTCCAGGGAGCAGAAGGGTGACCTGAAACAAATGTCAGAGGTATCATGGAAATGGGAGTCTTCAGGAATTTTTGAAATAACAAGAAAACCTGCTCTTTTGTGGTTCAAAACTAATATTTGCAAGATTCACGTGAGCTACATTTTTGGTTACTGCTGTGACTGTTGCTCATGTAGGAAGCTAGTTACCCAAGCTAGTTGCAGGCTTACCAGCTTGAATATTGAAAGCAGCTCAGCAATCAATACAGCTAGAATATTTAATCCACTGAAACATCTATTTCTTCCAGAAATATCACTGAAGTCACCTAGGTGACAAGCAGAGGTATTTGGCTCACTCAGCTCATCGTTTTCAAAGAATTAACTTCTTTATTTTCCATATTCTATTCATTTGGTTTAACAGCTCACTTATTAAAGGAATAGACAAATTCCTGCAGGCTGCTTTTTGTCTCTTTTTAACCACTTTTCCTCACATTACCAGCTTTCAAATCATGGGTCACAGTCACAAACAGAAATGGCTCAGCCTGACTCAACATATCCACTTGCTGTGATTTGGGTGGCTCTCTCAGTGCCTCTACATTATCATATTATTGCAGTTACACATTCAGCTATCAACCAGGTCAATGCACTTTCAGAGATAATTTTTGCAAATGCTGTTCTACACCTCCATGTGCTTCACCTTATGTTGGCTGATCTGTTTTGGAGATGCAAGCAGAGAGGGAACAGGTGGGAAGAAAAGCAGATCAAGAGGGATGAGAGGAGGAAATACAATGGCAATAGGCCACCAAGACTAGACTTCATCTCCTGAGATAGCTTCCGTGCTTCCCATTGAGAAGAGGCCTCCCCTAGACTTCAGGTTTCATGTGTCTGTCTGAGCACAAAGTTTCCTGACAGTGCCAAACCTCCTTAGGCTTTTTGTTTTTATTTTGAATGGGAACCTTGATCATCTGACTGTAGTTTGTAGCTTGCAGCACTATATACGGTAAGACATACAAGCTGGGACCATGGGAGCCCTGTAGCTTTGCATACAATAGCCCTTCACATTGGACCATTTTAAAGAGTAAAACTTCAGAAACAAGTAGAAATAATTGTATTTTAGGCATACGATTTTGGCATATGGTTAGAGAGGTGGATTTGGAAGCAAAATGTCTGGGATAGTGCCAGGCCACAGGAGAAATATCCTGACTTGTAAAATGTTAACTTTAAAGAAGAGAGCTTGGGGTCTGTTGGGCTACCCTGATATTGTGCTGATGTTATTACATGACTTTGATTGTCACATGAGCACAAAATCAGCCACCGTTGTCTGTGGCTCAGAGAGAGACTATTCACAGGAGCTGTTCAGCTATTTTGTTGGCTGAACAAAAGTGGGTCTCTTTAGGCAATTAGCTCTCCTGTGCCTTTTCCCCCTCTCTGCAATTTCAGAGCATAGCACCGCAGCCAGCAAACCCATTTCAGCAGACAGAGCACTTAGTGCAAAAAGCACTGAGATGATTTCTCTTGGCAAAGCTGTCTCCAAAGAGTATTTTGGTTTTGCATTGCTCCCTCTAGTGGGATTTCGAAGGCTTCTGAGTAGATAGTCACACTTTTTTTTTTTAATGAGTTGTGACTTCTTAAACCTCTCAAGCAACCTGCAAAAAGCATATTTTACTTCTAAGCCTGGCTCTGTCAGCAGGATCCAGAGCAGCCACGGGCTCTGACACCCGGGACGGTAGGCTGATGCCAGCTTTGTTCACAGCTCGGACTCGGAAAATGTAGGAACGGCCTTCAATCAGACCAGTGACGGGAAAACGAGCAAACTTCACGGGAGTCTCATTGCACTGGGTCCAGTGGGTGGTGCCAACCTCACACCTGAAAAATACAAACAGCAAGAGCAGTGCTGGGAAGGGAGAAATGTAAACTCGGGGCATACACCCCCCCTTTACAGCTTCACCATCTGTCTTCGTCGGCTGGTCCATAACAGTTTCCTCAGCAGCGTTACATACGGGTGACATCAAAGCAGCTGCACCAAGGGGCCAGGGCTTAGTACCATCTGGGCATGCACTAAATCCCTCACAGCTGCACCCCTTCTCTCCTGAACTGAAGAAGGCACATGAGCAGAACTCACTCCATGGTTCAAACCCTCCCAAGTATGCTTAGGGAGTGTCAGCTTTAGCATACTTGAAGGGACATGAAATACACGCACCTTTTGCAGTTGCCAGAAGGCAACTAGTTCGTCTTTCATGCACAGTGCTCCACCATACATCCTGCAAAATGATGGGCTTCATGAGGTGTGGAGACCTCTGCTGTGAGTTCTGTGACCAGCCCAGCACACAGATGGCTGTGAACGGGGTTAAAGTCAGGCACTCAGCTGGACCCCGCTCCAAACACCACTGGGGCTGCCAAGGGAGTCTGTGGTGCAGTGGCTGCAGCCATTGCAATGACAAGACCTGGTTGGGTGGTGCTTGTCCCACTACTGTGAAGCCTCACACCTGGCAGGAGGCTGGTTTTTGGCAGAAGGAAGAGATAACCAGCAGCAGGGAGGGACTGCAGTGACTTTGGCTTAGGGAGCCAGGAGGAGCCTGTGGGGATGGCTTGCCAGTATCCAGCAACATGGTCAACAGCAACATGAACTAACAGCTCAGGAAAGGCTCTTTATTGCTGATGAGATATCCGCCAAAGCAAATGTTACAGTGCCTACCCAGATTCCTTGGCACATGCGAGCATCTCTTTTCTGGGAATTGTCATCATCTTGCTCAAGGTGTTTTTGTGGTTCTGGTTTCTGCTTGGGCCAAAAGATGCCTGAGCTTTGCCTCTAGCATTAGCACAGATTGGTCCTGCTGCCTTGGGTCACCCCCTCATTCTACAAGGCAGTTAGGGGCTACCCTGGCTCAAGATTCTGGTGCCTAAATACCTTCGGTGGGATTGAACACTGGAGAGCAGTAACACAGCTTTGAATTTAGGAGCAAATGTAGAATAAAGGAGGTGAACACAAGAGAAAAAGCAAAATGCCATTTGTCTAACAGTTACTCTCAGGACTAACATCCCTCAATAGCCTAGTTTTAAAATGAGATATTATTTTTCAGAATCTAGTCCTGTCTTTTGTTTAGGATTTTTCAATGAATGTTAAAGAGCTGTATCTTAGACCTAGCACAGCATAGTTACAGCAGCAATTGACACTCGTAAGTTGTCAAAACCAGTAAAATTATATTTGAATTGAATGTACTGATGTTTGATTTGTTTCACAAAGCAATGCCCTCTTTTTACACATATGTAATTTATGTATATACAATGGCATAATATAGTGGCATATTTATTTTTTATAAATATATATATATAATGTTTGGGTTTTTTTAATACGCATCTGAATAAGCCCACAGGAACTCCATATTACTAATGATGTATTCTGTTACTGATATTCAAACAAATATTACCAGCTCTGAAGGTCATTGCAAGTCTTGAAATACTGACTGAATTTCTTAAATCCCAAGCTTTTGGAATCTTGCCACCGTGTGACACATTCAGGTTCAGGTTTCACACTTAAAAAAATTATTTCCAATTCTTATTGTTGCTGAGAAAAACACGTAAGTGTGATCTGCATGAAGCCTGTGATTTTAAGAGCTTGGAAAAACAACAGTGCATAAAAGTCCCTTTGAGATAATATTTTGCTTTCTGGTACATAGTAACTATTTGGAAAGAGGCAGGAGAGCACTGATACAGAAGGAGCCACAGCCTGATGAAGGAGCCAATCCTGTAAGCTACCAAAAACTCCAAAGTCCCAAGGCCTCTCAAGCCTCACAGTGAGCAGTGAGGCCTGAGCTATACAGTGTCTTGCAGAATCCTTTCTATGTAGTTAAATGAAGCAAGAAGTCATTATTTCCATCAAAGTTAGATTAGTCCCAGCCAATCTAAACCAAAAAAAGTTATTTTCTTCTGGCCAGCAACAAGAATGAAAATAACAAATGACCATTTTAACTCATGCTTTTGAATGTGCTTTTAGGTTTTTGAGTTAGAATGATCAACAATATGAATTCTCCAGTCTGGCGTGCTCACTGACCTGTCAATGAAATATCCGAGGATGGGGTTTCCTCCATCAACAGCGGGCTGCTTCCAGGAGACAATGACATAATCTTTGTTGGCATCTAAGCACTGTACATCCAGTGGTGCACCAGGGGCTCCAGGGATTTCAGCATCAGCATCTATGAGGACGGAGATGTACATTTCCAAATGCAAACCACAGTTCTTTCACAATTATTAATTATTAAGGACCAAATTCTGTTCCTACAGAACAGAATTTCCTACAGAAATACTTATAAGAGTATTTAACACACTCCATTAAGTAAAAGAGTAGTCTTCAGGGAAAAAAAAAGGGGCCTTTACACTGTGTCTTCTTTTATAGGCAGAGTAGCATTACATGGAGCTTTTGAAGCTGTACCAAAGTTACTGAGTCCAGGTTCTAATTACAGCTAACTCAAGGCATTTTTAAAAATGATAACATACAGACTAAGCAATCCAGTTAACATAACAAAATAAGAAGAACATTAAGAGTAATAACAATATGTCTTCAGTGATCTCCATACAAAAGGTTTTAATTGCCCATATTTACCACCTGATGGAACATGAGACACCCCAGTTTCTTTCCAAGAAAGACTGGGAAATAGCTGGGACAACCAGCATTGCTGATCAGCCTCAGGGAGGCTAGGATTTCATCCCTGATGGCTTGCTGACAAATGCTGACCTGTAGCCATGGCAAAAGAGTCACACACGCTCTCTAAGCCCATCTAAAGACATAACATTATGAGCCTGATTAGTGCATTGCTCACTTCCATCGATACACAGGGATTTCAATGCATGACACAGAAAGACAACTGCTTGTGCTTAAATACCATAGCTAACCATTTGTAGCAAATTTGTCTACAATTTAGGAGGAGCAGTGAGGAATATATTAGGCAGCTGAGACTGCAGGGACCATTTAAGTAGGAATGTAGAATATAATTAATCTAATTAGAATTTGGCAAACACACTGATTGGCTAGTAAAGGTACTCTGGTGAAAGGGGTAGTGGGTTCGCAGTCAGGTCATACCTGTGTTGCTAGAAGATGTAACAGGAACGAGGGTGATCATTTATTTATATGGCAGCACAACTTAAAACAAAGCAAGAAAGACAAGTTCTTCTTCTTGTCACAGATGCTCATTTCAATAGACTCTTTCTTCAAGTGACGAAAACATCTGTTTCAGTCATGTTTTCTGAGCAGGCTGTTATCTCACATAACTCTGCTGGACTTGCCAACACAGTGCCATTCTGGGCATGATCTCAGAGCCAAGAATTTCCAGAGCCTTTTGAATTAGCATTACACACTTCAACTGCTTTTAGCAGATGGGACGGATATAGAATCAGCATGCAACCTGATAGCCATGGCTACTTTTAAAGAAGTATTTCTCTAATAGAAATTCAAGGAAGTTTTTCATGGTACAAGCAAACAACACCCAGAGAAATTACATTTTAAATCTACACTTTGCTGCTTTACTTTAGCAAATCACAGAATGGTTGAGATTGGCAGACAACTCCAGAGATTCCCTAGTCCAACCCCTGGCTCAAAGTAGGGTCAGCTAGAGCTGGTTGCCCAGGACCATGTCAAATCAGGCTTTGGATATCTCCAAGGATAGAGACTCCACTGTCTGTCTGGGTAACCTGTTCCAGTGTTCAACCACCCTTGCAGTAAAAAAAAAGTGTTTTCTTATGTTTAAATGAGCTTTCCTGTATTTTAATTTGTGTCCATTGCCTCTTGTCTTGGCACTGGGCACCACTGAAAAGAGCCTGGCTCTGTCTTCTTTACTCCCTCCCCTCCATCAGTTGTTTATACACATGGATAAACTCCCCCTAAGCCCTCTCCAGGCTGAACAGCGCCAGCTCTCTCAGCCTTTCCTCATATGAGAGATGCTCCAAGCCCTTAATCACCTTCACAGCCCTTCACTGGACTCACTCCAGTGAGTCCATGTCTCTCTTGTTCTGGGGAGTCCAGAACTGGATCCAACATTCCAGATGAGTCTCATCAGTGCTGAGGAGAAGGAAAGGATCACCTCCTCAACCTGCTGGCACTGTTCTTCCTAATGCAGTCCAGGATGCCACAGTCCTTCTTTGCGACAAGGGCACATGTTCACCTTGGTGTCCACCAGGATGCCCAGGGTCTTTTCTGAAAAGTGGCTTTCCAGCCAGTCAGCCCCCAGCCTGTATTAGTGCATGAGGTTATTCTTCCCCTGGTACAGATCTGTATGTTTCCCTTCCACTGTATTTTTTTCCTGCACTGTGTGTTAGACAGAATGCCTCAAATGGTGTGTGAAATCTTGATCAAAACAGTGCAGCTTAGCTAGCAGTGAGATGTTTACAAAAATACATTTTTAACTTATTACATAGATTTTTTCCTCTTTATGACTTATGTTCAGTACTCTTCACAGGCTGAAATTGAGAAAGAGTAGTGAAGTTACACAATACACTAAATTTCCTCCTCAGAATGCCAATGGGGTTTAGAAGTCTTCTAGCACATGACACCAAAGCATGAGATATGCATTCAGTTTTTCCAGAGATAACAACTGGAAGCTATATTGCTAGAATCTGTTAGTAGAAAATAATTATTCTCTTTTTATTGGGGAAAAAAGCACTTCAAATGTCTAAGACTGATTTTGCCAGCATGTTTGCCTCATTTCTGTAATGACTTTTGTTGACAAGACAGTATCCTACCTCGAACAAAGACATAATTACTGTACTCTTCATAATAGTCTCCCATCACCACTCGTAGAGTGTAAAGACCTTCATCTTCCTTGTTTGCATGAGTCAGTGTTAATGAAGCTCGCTCCCCGCTCCAGTGCATCTGGACCCATTTGGACGGTGTAATAAGAACACCTAGAAATTAAAGAATTTCATGATGAGAACTAGCTGGAACTACTGAGGGATAGATTCTGAATATGGAGAATATATTGGAATAGATTGGAAATACACAAGAGACCATTCTTATTATGCAATTTTTTGTCTTCAAACACAACCATAAATTACAGCTAATTTTGCTCTCATGCCAATTTTGTCTTCATTTTCAAAGTGTAAATTCTGACAGCAATAGCTTTTTTATCGCTGTTGCACAACACATTTTTGCAACTACTTAAGAAATGTTTTGGCATATAAATAAATAGTAAAAGCTATGTAGGCTATGTAGATGGGCCACACGGATGTTGAAACTGATCAAAATGCTTCTAATTTAATTTTTTTTTTAAGAAAGAAAAAATCCCTAGAATACATTTTCACAGTGCTTTGTCAGTTTTCTAACTGTGGTTCCACGTCGAAACACTAAATTTTTAAAAACTTTTAATTGAAAAAGAGAAAATACTACTTTTTAGAAATCTGAGAAAGTGATGACCAAATCATAATGTTCACATATGCTGAAATAAATAAAGATTTACGTGAAAGAAGTTTATATTTTTTCTTGTCAAACTTTCTCACCATTCCTGTACCATTCGATGTCTGGTTTGAAGCGCTTGATATCAGGACTGATGACAACTGTGCAGCCCAGACTCATTGTCTCACCTTCTCTCCCAAAGGCTACATCAAACTTGTCAACAAAGCTGATTTCAAACCTGGAAGCATATCCATGAGGAGTAATGCCAACTGTATAAGGGGAAAAAAAACCTGGCTGTTTACTTTTTCTTTCCTTTTGTGACAGGAGTAGGAAGCAAAAGTACCCAGTGATTATGAATACAATCTCAGGCAAAGTTTAAGGTATAGATAGGAACAACATGTATTCAGACATCATCTTCAGAGGTAATTGCTGTGTTAAATAATCCAAGCCCTTACTATCACAGAGAAGCAACTATTTCTTTATTCATACAACTCTAGTTCTTACAGCTAGTTCATTTTATCAGGGAGAGGCTCCTGCAGAATTTCATTCCAGAATTTCCAAATTTCAGATCCAGCGTTTAATCCTTTTATCATAAGGTTTGTTTTATAACTTAAAAAGACTTCTATTTATAATTAGTGATTTGTTCAGGTCAAGCTGATCTTTAGCTTATATGGTTCTTCTCTTTCCCTGTTTTAGCTCCTTGCTCCACCTCAGAGCAGTCATGTGTCCACTCAGCCTTCATATTTATAAGCTAAATAAGCCTTTTGGGGAGGCTCTTAATATAAAATGAGCTCTCCATTCCCCCAGGCATTCAGGTAGCCTGTTTCTGTACTTGCTCCTGAATTTATCTTTTCTGATGCTGTGTGACCCAAGTTGTGCAGTATTCCAGACAGAATATCCTAAGTGTCTTAACCTGTACTGGACATACATGGCACAGGGGCTTCCATGTTTCTTTTGAAACCAGCTCAGCTGATAAAACATAGAGTCACATTTTCCTTTTCCACAACTGCCCTACACTGGTAGCTCACAGTCTTCCTGTGATCAATGAATATATGCAGATCGTTGTCTTCCTTTCCCATAACCAAGAGATAAATCCCAAACTATATTGGAAGTGTGCAGCCTTGCATTTTGTAATGTGGTACATAATCTTGTTTCTATTATTTCAGAGCTTAGGCATATAAATGCCAGCTAGTATGCTTTTGCAGCATATCTCTGATTCTATTTGTGCTGCTACTATAAAAAAGATGTCCCCAAGTCTCATCTGTTGAGCCTTCCACACACAGGGCCCCTAGGGCACTTCACCCACACAGCATACATGGGGGGATTGTCTTAACATCATGGCAGTATCTATGCATACCATAAATCACTTCAAAATGTGACGTTCTCAGGTAAAACAAATTACAATTTTTACCTTAATATATCCAAAATATTCAAACTGGGTTCTGGCTATTTGATCTTTTCTACACATTTTTGCAACGAATGGAATTGCATAGCAGCAGGCAAGAATGATTAAGTCAAAAGTCAACTACTCTTCTTATGCACATGCACCCCCTAGCTTTTTTTCCAGGCCATTTTTTACATATGATGATGAAGTGTCTCTCTCTGACGGATTTTATTCCACAGCAAAGTGCAATATTAAAAGGGTGTTTCTTACATAAGCAAATAGCCATAGACCTAGAAGGCAATGCCATTTTCACCTATAGGTGAGGCTAACACCATCTGAAATTGTACAGCTCAGTACCTTTGTAAATCAGACCTGCTTCCTTTTTAAAAAATGTTACAAAATATTCTGCTTAGTCATTTATCGTGATGTCACAACTGTAAATGGATGATGTGTCAGACAAACATGTATTGCAACTTACAGCCCAGAGGCATGGAAACAGTTCCAGCATGCAAAAGGCTTGCATCAATTTCTCCTTTGTACCCTAGACAGAAGAAGAACTCCAGTCACTATCACCAAGAAGTAAAGGCTCTCTGAGCCACAAAAACAAAATTGGTAATGTGCATCTTAACAAAAAAAAAAAAAAAAAAAAAAAAAAAAAGAAAATATTTCGCAAACCTACTCTTTACCACAAGGGAAGCATAAGCCGAAATTTCTCCTTTAACATTCATAGCAGAGGCCCGATACTGAGCAGTGTCATCAAAATCACATCTAAAATGATAGAAATGATTAGACAAGGGCACCCATTTACTCCTTGGCATAGCCTCTCCTATGTTTTAGATTAAAGAAACCTCAGAAATCTGGGTAAAACCTATAAAGAATTAAAAGCTTGGGAGACAGATGCACTGAACTGATTGTAGCCATTAAGTTTTTCTCAATGTTAAAACTCCAGTGTTTGAAATAAATGTCTCTTTTCAAATATCACTTACAGATTTGAAATTTAGAATACAGCAGAAGTAGGAAAAAACTGTCCGATAACATTTAAGTTATCTCTAGTTTACTGTCTCCTATGGAGAGATGCCTAGCATGGAAGCTGTAGAAGTGGTAGATATCATAAAATATTTTCAAAGAACACTACCAGTATCTAAACTGTCAAATCTAGATCATTGCTGATTGTCAAATTAGGTGATGAGGTCTCATGTTTTCAATGTTTTTTAATGCAAAGTGACTGCAAAAAATTTCCATTTGGAGGATGAGTACTGTTAAAGATCTTTCTTGTGTATAACTGAGGACATCTCAGTTCTGTTCCTCATTTCAGTAAGAATCAGGAACTTTGCTGTATTTGAAAAACAGTTAACTCACATATTTTTACCCTGAACTAGATTTTTCTCATATTTAACTGTACTCATGTAGCAGACAAATGGAAAAAGTAATCACAAATGTCCCACATGTTTCTGACTCAGCCGTAAATAGAATAATAATCCAGATAAATTACTCACTTAGGTAAATTGTGTATCCTCTACTGAGGAAAACCAGAATTGCTTCAACATTTAGTAGACAGCATTCACCTCAACTGTACAAACTTGGCATCTCTTACATCCCCAAGAGATATGTTCACATTTTGCAGGTCTCAATCTATAGCAACATTTCAGCTTAAGCTATTTGTTAAATTATCTAGTGTTCCCTTACATGCTAATCTCCAGTGAGTGCAGCCCATATCGACTTTCAATGATATACTTGTCAGGGTGAGTCTGTACATTGATGGGCACGTTGTTTTTGTACCTATGGAAAAACAAAGAAACAGTATGTCACAAATGGAAGTGTATAATTATATACTTTAAAAGGTCAAGTGCTTGATGTTTGAAATAGAACATCCATTTCTGCATGTTTCTCCTAGATAAACTGTAGTCTAATTTCCTGGGAAGACATTACATATTTTTGGAAGTTTAACCTCTCTCTCTTTCTCTTTGACCCACCCCAGCTGAATTTTATTTTCTAATTAAAAGGACCAAATAGTCTTGAATGGGATGAGAACCAGTTTATATAACCATGAACTTCATGTTACTACTTGTAAAGGAATGGAGGAGTCACATGAGCAACATCTCAGAGTTTTGTGAATTGCAAACAATGAAAATTCTGTAGCGTCCTTACCTACTAGGTATCATACACATTTTGTTTGGTTTGCATATTTGATCTACTTTTAAAACCTGCATATTCACAAAAATTTCAGATAGAAAGTTAACTTTTTTTAACTTGCATAGCTAAGTTGACAGAAGCCCCAACAGGGTTAGACTGGTAAAGAAAAATTGTCTTGCTGGTAAAGTGCAAGGGATCTGGCAAAAGCTGTGCTACCAAAAACTTATCTGCCTTTACAGGTACACTATGAGTGTTTTCTGGTACAGGTATATCTTCAGGTAGGAAAAGTTTACTGTTCAAAATTCCCAGTTAGTAATTTGAAGGAATGAACAAGTACTGATCAGTAGTGAGCTGGCACTGCTAATTTCAGAATTTATATAAACAGCTTGAGACTCACAGAGAGAAGTGGAAATATAAATGATAATAGATAAAAGTATCTTCACCTCTTACTCTGATGTAGCTTAAATAAACCTTTGTCTTCATAAGTCATAACAGATATCCAGCCAAAGAGCTTTGTTTCTTCATTTCAGATTTTAAATTTTATATCTCTCATGTTTTTCAATCAGGAAACTGGTCTGGTATCAGTGGCTTGCCCACTTCACCAAACAAGTCAGTAATGAGCAATTTTATTTTATGTTATTTTATTTTATTTTATTTTATTTTATTTTATTTTTTACCAAGACTAATATTAGTTTAATATGTCTCAAGATGAAGCTCTATCCACAATAAATCTGAAAAAAGTCTTGTGGAATAAAGAGTATTTCACTGGCTACAAATATTTGGGCACAGTAACACACTGGGATTTTTCCAAGTGCCAAAGTGAATGGAGATCATAAACCCTAATACTTTTCATCCTGATCTTCCTGTTGGCAAGATGTCTATGAAAAGGGACTCAATGCAGGGCAATACTCTCTATTCTGGACTTCAAACAGTTGCAGAGGTGCTTGACCTCATTACAGGTCTCCTACTGCATTATCCTGACTTACAGCAAAGAATAATACATGGGTCCAGTAAGAGTAATCCATTCGCCACCAGTCTTCACCTCATCTGTATGATGGTGCCCTCCAGGCTGACCTGCCTGGGAACACCTGGGCATCTTTATATTCCATGTAGTGTGTCAAATAGTTTAGAAAATAGAATAATGCCATTAGTTCCTAATATTTTCCAGGGAATATGAAATCCTGTGAAACAGGACTTGAATCCATAAGCCCTTTAACTTTTCTCCAAAGGGCTGGGCAACCCTTGGATCCTGTTGGCAGCGAAGGTGTTTGGTAGCATGTGGTGTTGTGCAGAAACAAGCTTTAACTGAGTCATGCTTGCAGCGAGATGACTTTCACTTCTTTTGTCTTCATTATCAGGTTAGTAAAAAATAATTGATTTAATTTTCGCTTATATATATTCATCAATGGAAAGAATAGGGCTCGTGTTAGAAGAACCACTTGTTATTTTTGGAAACACAAATTCCAGAACAGCCAAGTCATTAGCTAATATTGGACTGCAACCTCCCACTGTCATTACGCACTGATAGTTTATGCTTTCTGCTACTGGTTTCAAATGTCCTGGGTTTTCCATATGTTTTTTCCAAGGGAGTCAGAACAGCTGCATCAGACAGTAAGGTTTTCTTTAGAGAAAGTTCATGAAGCTTTAGAATTTTTCAGGCACAGCATGAAAAAGTCTTCATTGCTTATACAAAGCATGACTGTTTGGAATACATGACTGACATTTTGTTAGAAATGCTGAATGAAAGCTGACAGATCCAGGTCAGCACTGTTCTGTATCTCAGAGCAAAGACACCTGCTGAAATGGCTGTGAACACTTTTTTTCCATTAGTAGCCTGTGGCAAACTGCAATCCCTTTGGAATTCAGATGTACGGTAAAATGATGTATTAATTTCCACCATCCACATTTAGCGCTTAGATGACAGGCTGGTTTACAGTGAGAGCAAAGGCAGACAGGTGAAGGCTTGGTTTAACCATGTCAGGTTTCTGGGATAAGTTGAAAATGGCTCAGCTTTTGCGTTCTTGGTTAGGATTCAGGTTACAGAGATGGATTACAGCCATGAGCATAGCTGATCATTGCTGGTGTCCAGCTGAGACCAGACCTGAAGGGTTTGTCTGGAATCCTCTCTAGGAGGAATTTCAGAACAGGGCACTCGCAACCCTTACATGGCAGAAAAAATGTGTCCGTGCAGAGCCTGGCTATTGGTTGTCATAGTCTACAGAGAGAGATCAAATGACTTCATGGGCATCAGCTCTGGCCTATTAATGTACCTCTTAGTTGCACGTTTTATCAAGCCCCAAGGTTAAGGTTTTTAAGACCTAAATAAACACAGCGCCCATTAAGCAATTCAAGTAGTAAATTGCAAAATGTGAGTATTACTTAACATCATTATATAGCAGATGTTTTCTGTTGTCTCCACAAATAGAATCTCCATAGGACTTACTCCTAATTAATCCTTAGAGCTGAACACAGGCTTATTCTTTGTTCATTTTACAAACACATACATACATTTTATATACACATTCTAGAATAATCTTTTAAATTAAATAATGAGCATCAAATCTCATTTTATGTTTGAAAAAAAGTTATTACCTATCACCTTAACAATTTTATGATATCTGTGTAGCATGAAACAGATAAGAAAGATCAGCTCTATAGATGGTGAGACAGTATAACTTCCCAAGTCACTGTCAATTAAGCTAAATTAAATTCCAGTCAGAGTAAACTTTAATGCAAGAGTCAAATTAGACCTTCAGCTATGACTAAGAGTATATTTTGGAGTTCTTACAGTAAAGATTTAGTCCAAAGATGATTCAAGTGAATAGGAAGTTTCCAGTAGACTCCAAAGCTTTCAGAAGATTTGGATGGTCCTGGATCTATCTGCAGTCTTTGACTTCAAATAATTATGACGTGTCTGCTATGAACACCCTGTATCATGAAATTTCAGTTTCATGGAGATTCAGTACTATAACTGCTTAGCAGCTAAGCAGCTAGTTCTTAACCAAAGCATGCTTTAATGCTTCAGGGACATGAATGGCATTTGTAGACTAAACAGAAGTATTTGGAAAATATTATTTTAAGGATAGTACTGATGGTAAATAAAACTGCTATCTTTCCTTCATCAGCAGACAGAAAGAATGTATTGGATGTCTGAAAAAAAAAAATCTATGTACTCCTATTGTTGTTACACAAAGTATTATTTTGTCTTTTAATATTTTGCTTTCTTTTTGTACAAGGTGACTTGAAAGGTGTTTGACAGGTCTCTGTACCTGATTTTTTTAATTGAACTTGTGTCTTTCCAGAAAAAATACCACATTCACTGAGATGACTTCAGCTGTTGATTATGTAGTGACCTTCAGTGTTAGAGGTACAAACTTACCATGTAACACGAGGTGCTGGCCAGCCAGCCACAGAACAATGAAATTTGACATTTTGCTTTTCCCAGACAGTGTGGGAACGAGGCTCGATAATAAACTCAGGAGCATGTAAAAGTTTATCTTGATTCAACTTTTTGTGGAATGCCTGAGTGTCTTCTAGCTGGAAAAGAAACACTTGATTATAAACTCCAGCGGTTATAAGTGCAAATCATTAATATGCAAAAAGGGTATTTTTTTAAGAGCAGTAAAAAAATATACAATTTTTATTTAAGAATCTAGACAGACATACTTAATGTTTTTATCTCACCTGGACACAGAAAATAAATTTTTAATCTTCGAGAAGTTCTCCTTCCAAAGTAGCTAGATTTTATCTTACTGGGGGTTTTTTTCCTTAAAACTATTCTAAGTAAAATAATTTGCCACATTTAGCTTTTTTTTTAATACACAGTGAAAAGTGAAATAGGTCTGAAATTCAGATGTCTTCTGTACTTTTGCTCTAATGCAAGATCATGTATGCCTAGACCATGTCTGACAGACCTGCTTTTAAACCTTTCCTGCTGATGGCTTCTTTCATCCTCCCAGGGTAACTGTTTCAACTGCTTGGCTATCCACAAAGCTGGAAAAAAATTCCTAATATACTATAAATCTTGCTTTCTGCAAACTAAATTATTTATTTGCACATATATGGAGAATTAGAGGTCCCTGTATTAAGGTTATTGAAAGAAGACAGCTTTCATAATCCTCTCAGTCTTTTATAAACTGCACAATACCAATTTTCCTTGCAATTGTTGTTTCTCATTTTTGGACAGGTTCTACTTGTCCTCAACATTCATAAAAGAGTAACCACTCATTATCAGAGGTCCAACAGTCTCACACACAATTAAATAATTGCCCCCTATGTTTTAATGACAATACTTTTGTTAACACACTCTAGAATGGCATTTGTTTTTATACAACAATGACTGGTATTACATTGACTGACATTAAATTTGTGACCTGTTATAACTCCCAGATACTCAGGTACTTCCACCTAGCCAGGCATTCCTCATTTACTTCTTTTCCTTCTGTGTGTCATAATTTCCATTGGTTGTTATCAAATTTCACCTTCACTGTTTCTCAATTTTTGAGATGATTTTGAATTTTTACCTTGTCCTTCAAAGTGTTTACACCCTTTTCAACATCATGTCATGAGGATATTTTATAAACGTATCGCCAATTCTTCTGCTCAAAAATAAATTTGCTAAATGAAACACATTTGCACTTGATATATTCTGCCAGTCTGGTCATAACATATTTGTTAACTACTCTCTGGGTATTGTTTCTTAAGAGGTTGCACAATAATATCAAAGCTACCCACAATTAGAGATTCAGTTCCAGATGTCCTTGGCAATTCCTTCCCTAATTTACACCCTGTGATTAAAACTCTGGGGTAAACACTTTGGGAAAGCTTGTTCCCAGGCCATAAAACTCCAGAAATTATCCCATCACCTTCTTATTGGCAAGTTACATATATTGGTTCCTTTCTTCTCTGCCCAGCAACTGCCTCATCATCCAGGTGAAGGATCATAGAATCATAGAAACATTTAGGTTGGAAAAGACATTCAAGATCATCGAGTACAACCATCATCCATGCCCACTAAACCATGTTATGGAGTACCTTGTCTACATGCTTTTTTAATACCTCCAGGGATGGTGACTCAACCACTTCCCTGGGCAGCCTGTTCCAATGTCTGACAACCCTCTCAGTAAAGGAATTTTTCCTATTATCCAACCTAAATCTCCTTTGCCACAACTTGAGGCCATTTCCTCTCATCCTATCACCAGCCACCTGACAGAAGAGACCAGCACCCACCTCACTACAACCCCCTTTAAGGTAGTTGTAGAGAGCGATAAGGTCTCCCCTCAGCCTCCTCTTCTCCAGACTAAACAGCCCCAGCTCCCTCAGCTGCTCCTCATAAGACTTATGCTCCAGGTCCCTTACCAACTTGGTTGCCTTTCTCTGGACACGCTCCAGCAACTCAATGTTAACTAGGTGTGGGCATGACCTGAGAGTGTTCCCCGGCCTTGTTCTCTGTCCCTTTCTCCCAGCACAACAGGAGTGTTCCTGGGGCCTACCTCAGGCACAGCGCCTCTTTTCTTATCCACCTGACACCAAGATAACAAGACTTTAAGTCATTGAAAAGATTTCCATTGAAAATACTTTGGGTTTTTACTACCATTATTGTGGTTGCCCATGGTGTAAATACAGGCTCTGTTTTGCTAGGCACTTTGCAAACATGAAACAAAAAGACCCACACTGTTTACAGTCTAGGCGTTCATTTCTACTCTTTTACCGTTTTCTTCAGGGCCACGCGTTCAGCAGACTCCCGGATCGCTACTTTCCTTGATTTTTTTTCACGATGTTCCTCTTCAGATGTTGACTTGGCCACCTTGCTGACACTAACTCCTTCATCTGTGGCAAAAAGGTTCCTCTTGGCAACATATGCAGCACTTTCTTTAATTCTTTCTTCTTCTGTGTCTGTGATCCCACTGATACTCACTTCTCTGAAAGAATTTTTAAAAAGCAGAATCCCATTGGAAAATGCTGAGAACATATATTCCATTTATACTTTTTATCAAATTAGCCAGCTACAGTGGCCAACACTCCTTCATAACATATTCCTGCTATTACAGTCTTGTATGTATTCAAAGCAGAAACATTGGAAGGGTACTGCAGAATGACTGAGTATTTCACTGTCTAAAAAGTCATGGCCATTTTCAGTGCCTCTCTGTATAACTATGCCATACACATTTTCAGTTTAACCATTACCCTGCTGTGGCTTTATATCTCCATTGCTATAAAGATTAGTGTAAGGCATACCCACAGATCTTCAGTTACTGACATATGTCTGCAGCATTCATAATAACACTACCAAGGGAGTAGGAGATAATTGTAGGTGTATAACAATGTCCTCATTTGTGATTTATACAAAAAACCCACAATACTGTTCATCACAAAAAGTTCTCTTTATTCATAGAAAAGTCAATCCTGTAATGTCTGTAGGGTGACTGCTCTTCCAAATGTTTTCAAGAAGATGATTAAGGAATTTCTTGAAGCATCCTCCTCAGGCTTTCTACAGAGGAGAGATGCAAAGAACAGTTACTCTCAATGGGTCCAATCTTGTTTCCATATGGACATGTGGAAGTATAATTGGAGCCATATTGTTTTGCCACTGTCAGGACATTATATCTGCTATAATATAATGCTATATATGCTATAATATAATACAATTTTGAAAACTCAGTTTAATGAATATGAATGTAGCTAGCTACCTTCAGTTTAAATGAATAAGTGGCATTTTCCTTCAAAGGCAAGCTGAAATTATTTCCTCCTTAATTACAGTAGTTAACATCTCAGCAACTTCACAGTATGGACCTGCTCCTCAGGGCATAAAGCATCTTCTGGGAGCTGATGAATATCCTCAGACTAATATAGGACTCAGCCTACTCATCTGCAGTAGTGGTCCCTTGATGTTTTTGATCAACAGTATTAAATATTTAGATTTGCTAATCATTTCTTCCTGTTATAATCTTCCCAGATCAAAGAGAAACATGTTCCCTGAAATGTTGAATGCATCAGAAAGAGCACACAGTACCATTTAAGAATTGATTCTGCACTCAAGTCTCAGGCTGAGACTTTTCAAACAGAAACAACAGGATCAAACCCCAAATGGCACACACAAAATATTATTTAAAGGGTATCTGCCGTCTGCAGTCCTTTGGTGTAGGCTTATTAGTGGTTGCAAGTAGTTCAACAAGGCACATGCAGTATCTTTAGCACCTGTGGCATTAAACAAAGCTGTAGGTGTTTTATTATCTAGAATACTGGCTGGCTGTCCTTAATTTTATCTTGCAAGAATTAGGCTAAGTGTTCAAGAAGAACAGTTGTGAAGTGAATAATCTGAGCAAGGGAGTTTTTTACAGCAGAACCTGAGGGCTCCAAAATAGAACCAAATAATGGAAAAGGTGACAAGGCGCTGAAGGTCATCCAGCAGCATGGGCAACAGCTCCAATGAACCCACAGAGAGCTGACCTTTCTAAATAACTATTCTTTGTAAAAGCTATCTGCCCATGGGAAACAACACATCAATTTCACAGGGGATTTTGGGAATGACATATAACATGCACATGGTTCAATGGGCTTCAGCTGTTATCTTTCAAACAAAAATAAATATCTGACAGGAATGTGGCATGCAACTTCCGCAGTCTTGGCATGTGGTCACGAACATCATGCCAACAAAAAAAAGCCTAAAACAGATACCCCAACCCTTTCATGCCATGTTGAGTTGGGCACCCTAACAATCATCATGTGTCCTTTTTATATTTTTTAACTACTTAAAAACCCAAACTGTTTGGGTCATTTCAGTGGCACAAAAATGCACACAACTTCCTGAGTTGCCATGTGCAAAAAGTAAGATTGATACCAACAACAGTAAGAAGAAGAATAGTAACAATGATGTAAGAATCCCACAGTATCTTTTAATGTAGGATCCCAAAGCATTGCACAGACACAAATAAATGAAGCAACACACCATCACACTGAGTTAGATATTACTGTATGCATTTTACCAAAAAAAGTAAAATAAAAAAAGATGATTTGTTAAGATTTTTTAAGATGTTAACATGATGTATTAAGATCACAGGGGCCTGTAAACAGACTAAAAGATCATCATCCAGCAGTACTAGCCATCAGTCAAGATTTTCAACTATTGAACAACACTATAAATCTTACTTTTGTAGACTCAAGACACATTAAAAGGGAGGATATTTGTGCTTGAGGGCATGGGAGAGAGATGATGGTGAGCTGCAAATCTACTGCTACATAAGCAGAAACACTAGGTGAGATGCAAAGGTAGTGAGAAGCCTTGAAAATATGTCACTGTGAGTCTTGTGTGAGACATATTTATGTATTTCTATCACAGAAGACATAGCTGAAACTCCAAAGCAATGGTTTAAAAAGGCAATAGTGTGTGCTTCTGAAAGTTGGTTGGATCAAGAAGCAGTGAATCTGACACAGAAATGTACAAGGGGTGAGAAAAAAATTACTCCTGGATAGTGGGAGGGAATTAATAAAACCCCAAACTGTTGGTGTCATCACAAAAGTATCACAAATGATCAAAAGGCCAAAGCAATAACATCTCCCACTGTCAAGGTGGAACTCAGTTTCACATAAAAGCACAAGTTTAGACACAATGCAGACATTGGGTGTTGATTAAGCCATAGACAGAAAAGCACTGCCTCCCAGAAACAGCTTGGAAGTGTCCCATGAAAAATGCTGTGCTGCAGAAGACAGACAAGGTGAAGGAAGGTTTCTGTTCAACTGCAGGTGGGCAGGAAATTTTTCTCCTGGCCTCCAATCAGGAACCAGTTTTCCACACCACACCCCCATATGTATTAATCTGAACAAGTGACTGTAGGGGTCGGCGTTCGGAAGATCTCGCGTTGTCACGGAAAGTTAGAGGGTTAGTCGCAGCCTTGTGATGTACCTGTAACCCCACCTCCCCTTGTTAGTATAAAAGGAATTAACTGCGCAATAAAAGCCGGAAGTTGGCGCTCACACTGTGTGTGTTATCTGTCTCTTTCCCTGGTCCGGGCCGACCAGTGATCTAAGCGTGGCACCTTGATATGTAGCGAATGCTACATAGTGGTGACCCCGACGTGATCGGTTGCCTAGGCGACGATGGAACTTGCGCAAGTGATTAAGGTGTTGAAAGGGTTGGCTAATGAGGTGGGTGCCCGAGGAACGATTAGGAGGGGCCCCACGGGCGAATGCATCCAATGGGTGCTGCGCCGGGGAGGGATGAGTTCTCCCACAGAAGTTTTTAGTCCCCCAAATTGGGGAGTGGTTCGGGAGATGTTGCTTCAGTCGGCGCTCGAGGGTGAGCACGGCGCTGCGGAACGATTACGAGCTTGGGACATGGTGGAGGGGGTAGTTAAGGTGGGACAAAAGGCTAGGGAGTGCAGGTTGGCGGCGCGAGCTATCCTGTTTGCGGATGAAGCGCCGGTTCGAAAACAACGGGGGATAGTGCCCCCAGGGACGGTGGGACAAGATCAGACGGAGTGGGTGGTTGTGGAGCGGGGCTCGCGGAGCGGTTCCTCTCTGACTGATAGCGTGGACTCAGAGGGTGCGGCGGAGATAGGGGTTTTTCCGGTGGAGACGGTACCTCCGAGACTGGATGGGCCCTCTCTGCGGCGGGCATGGGAGGTGTTACGGCAGGATCTTCTAAAGGAGTTGCGGGAATGCCTCCTGGATTGGGTTCCCGGCGGGGATGTTAAGGGGGATTTGTACTGTCAGGTGAAGGAATGGGAGGAAAGAACGCCCCCGGAGGGGGAGCTCAAGAAGCTGAGAGAGTTAAAAACTGTAGCAGCGGGGGAACCACCCCCCGGCGAGGGAAACCAGGCGCCCTTGCCGGGAGAGCAGGCGGAGTTTCTGCCTGCCGAGCCTATGCAGGTTGACTCTGTGCCTGCCGAGCCTTTGCCTGTGCAGGCTGAGTTTTTGCCTGCGGCGGCCGAGCCTTTGCCTGTGCAGGCTGAGTTTTTGCCTGTGGCGGCCGAGCCTTTGCCTGCGCAGGCTGCGCCAGTGCCTGCGGCGGCCGAGCCTTTGCCTGTGGCGGCCGAGCCTCTGCCTGCGCAGGCTGCGCCGGTGCCTGCGCGGGCCGGGCCTTTGCCTGCGGCGGTCGGGCCCGTGCCTGTGCGGGCTGAGCCTTTGCCTGCGGCGGCCGAGCCTCTGCCTGCGCAGGCTGCGCCAGTGCCTGCGGCGGCTGAGCCTTTGCTTGTGGCGGCCGAGCCTCTGCCTGCGCAGGCTGCGCCAGTGCCTGCGGCGGGTGAGCCTTTGCCTGTGGCGGCCGAGCCTCTGCCTGCGCAGGCTGCGCCAGTGCCTGCGCGGGCCGGGCCTTTGCCTGCGGCGGTCGGGCCCGTGCCTGTGGTGGCTGAACCTTTGCCTGCGCGGGCCGGGCCTCTGCCTGTGGTGGCCGAGCCGCTGCCTGCGCGGGCCGGGCCTACTGGGCCTGTGCTGGCTGCGCCTTTGCCTGCGGGGCCTGGCCCCGGTGGGCCTATTCTTGCTGCGCCATCAACTGCGCCATCTGCCGCTCCTGGGCCGGAACGGGTTAATCCTTCGGCTGGGCCCTTCCGAAACTGGCGCCCGGTACCAGCAGCTATAGACTCCGATTATTCCGATGAGGAGGGGTTGGATAGCGTGATACGGCAGCCATCGAGAAGTGTGCCACAGAGACAGGCAAGGGAGGGACAGGACACCTTACAGAGGCATTGGAGGGGAGTAAAAAAAAAAAAAAAAAAAAAAAAAAAAAAAAAGAGAGAGGGAGAGAGAGAGAGGCGTTTCACTGGAAAGTCCTTGAGAACTTAAAGAATGCTGTGAGTCAGTGCGGAATCCACTTACTGATAAAGCCAGTAAGTGTATGTAGAACTTGCTTTAGGGAACAAGTGTGTTAAGCATACTTTGATTAAACATAGCATGAGCGAGGGTATGCCTGTGTACAAACACGTGAAGGGCTCCTGAAATGGGTTCCTAGTCGTATGATTCGTCCTGCCTTAACCTCGTAGTGTTTGAGTTTTCTTACAGATTGCTGTTATCCTGTCCTGGCTTATGACACCTTGGGTATCCGGATGACATCCCTCTCAGAGTCCATCAATACGTGCCTTTATGGGATCCGACTGTCGGAACTCGCAGCCAGGAATCTAGGTGCCTCGGACACTAAGCCTTAACATCAACACACCAACGATAAGCCTTATAGAGTAATAGAAGTAACTCTTTCCAAGTCTTAACTTTCAATCTACCTCTTGTGTGAATTTCTATAAAGGAGCTTTTTGCTCTGCAGGGTAAATGGGACATTTACGGGTGTTTAAGATAGAGTGTTTTAAAGTAGTTGTAGAGATATGTTTCTACTCATGGCACTTTATATAGTTATTTCTTTGTGTGGAATTGTTCATAACAATAGAAGCCAACTCGTCATGGGGAGGGGAGAGATGTAGGGGTCGGCGTTCGGAAGATCTCGCGTTGTCACGGAAAGTTAGAGGGTTAGTCGCAGCCTTGTGATGTACCTGTAACCCCACCTCCCCTTGTTAGTATAAAAGGAATTAACTGCGCAATAAAAGCCGGAAGTTGGCGCTCACACTGTGTGTGTTATCTGTCTCTTTCCCTGGTCCGGGCCGACCAGTGATCTAAGCGTGGCACCTTGATATGTAGCGAATGCTACAAGTGACTATGCTTGAACTGCCAGAGACTCCTAATAAAATCAGTATGCCATACCCCGAAAAGGGCAGGGGAGCCTCCTTGCTCATGTTGGTTCTGGCTTCCACATAAAGTTCACATTCAGCTTTGCTGAGGACACTGCTGCAGTAAGATATATTACATCAGTAGTAACCATGCAATAAATACCATCAATATGTGAGATCAGCATGAATCATTATGATGGATTTGAGAAAGTATTTGGTTTCATTCCAGGTTTTCCCTGTGCCAGGACAAAACATTAGCACATCGTTTCATTGTTTCTGTGTTTAATGCTTGGTAAGAGACATTGAATTACAGAACAAGTCTTCAAACCAAAAGAATAAGCTAAATAATGCGGACAACATGCTTGTCCAGTTCCCAATAAGCAGGGTTATAATTATATCTTAATTTCATAGAAAGTGGCCCTGGCGATGTGTTCAAAACAAAGTCCAGACACCTAGGTTCATTTCTTCTGACTCTGGATGATCAATGTCTGATTTTCTGCCAGTCAGTTGACTTCTCTTTGTCTTTTTATCACCCATGTGAAGTGCAAACAATCACCTTGAGATCCATGAATGTAAAAAAAGATTAATGGATTTGTTATTTTACAATTTGTTAATAAAATATCAGAAACAAGATACCAAATAAAAGGAAAATGAACATACCGTCCTGTGAATATGGGCACTGAGTAGTCTATGGCTTCATTCTCTTTGTCTTCAGATACCAAATTCTGTTTTGCTCTCTTTGCTTTGGGACTCATCTTATACGATTGATCTTCAATCATTAAATTGGAATCTTTCAGTCTGAAATAAAAATAATATTGGTAAATTCAGAAAAAAAAGCTGTTAAGAAACACTCCAAAATAAGACTAAAGTACTGAAAATTTTTGCTGTCTTGTATGGCTTCAGAGTTATTAAACACATAACTAAATGCACTTTTGACAAACTCATCATTACAAATATGAGACTGATGCCCCTTGATATTAAATCTAAATAAAGAAACAATATAACTGATAGTAATACACATTTATTAGTTTCTTGATTTGGGACTTGGACAGTTTGTATACTCAGTTTCGGTAGATCCTGAAGTCACTGAGATCACTGAGTAATTCTGGAGATTGTATCTGAACTCATGACCTCTACTTTTCCAAAATTTACAGTCCTGAAATTGTCTGGTCCCCAATCAAAATATTGGTGTGCAGATATATTCAAAGTAATAATGCATTTAAGTCTCTCTACAGAAATTGTAGGACAGCATATTGCTCAGTAACCAGTGTTGCCATTCCCACTGCTCTCCCATACCACCCCAATCCATTGAAAGAGGAGAGTTGAGTGAAGTTAACACTATTTAACATAGCACAGATAAATGGAGAATGAGTGGAAAGAAAGAAAAGCAAACAGAAGGCAAGGTTTGCCCTCCCCACCATCCTGGGAGGGATTCTGAAGAGTGTGAAGCATATTGTGGCAGTCATTTTGAGTTAATTTTTAACACGGTTGCAAACTGTGTTAACAAATCTCCAAATACCTCCATCCTCCTTTGCCAATGCAACATATCTCTAACTCCCAGATCTATGGAATATCCTAATTAGCTGTCAGCCTTTTATAAATCCCCAAAGTGGCTCTTCATCTCTGTCTCAACATCACCAAGGGACATCATATGTGAGTCTGCTTCTGGTCTGGAGATTTGTCTAGCATAAGCTTACTGCTTATGTGCACAGGTACAGGAGTAGAATTAGGGCACGCGGTTTCTCAGCAAGGCTCGTTAGCCCAGACATGTACCACTAACACAGCTAACCTGTTTCCCATACCCTAGGTAGCTTACACTGGCATCCCTATGCAGTATGCTGTACACATATAATCAAAACTCATGCTAGCACTGGGCCCCTGAGAATGTTACACATGTATAATGTAAGATTACAGATACATACTTGGGGTCATGTTTTCCTTAGGCTGCAGCCCTGCAAAAGTACCAAGCTCCAGAGGTGCCACCAACACAAGTCATACCAGGAAGAGTGCTAAACTTCCAAAATATGTGTTAATAGTCTATCCATGTGAAACTGTGTGTGTGAGATCATATGGGTCCAGCTTCATTCTCCCATCTTCCCTTCCTTCGTTTCTTTGTGCCCGTCCCTTTGCTCAGACTGAGTTCCCTCCCTACCCAACACCTGTTAAAAGTCTTCTGTTCTCTAGCTCTCTTAATGGCTTTCCTACTGTCATCTCTTCTCCTTCTCTATCTAGTTCCTTGCCTGAATTCACATCCCCTCCCACATCTGCTTTCCAGCCCTCATCTCTTTGCCCTGCCACTCCCAGCACCATCCATAAGAGTGTCCCTTCCTTTCTGCTTAGTGCCCATCTCATCAGACTTGACTGTATTTGACTCATCCGGCATCACAGTGAGGCAGCCCTCTCCTCTGTTCTTCCTGGGTGCCCTCTTTATAGCCACCATCACTGAGCCTACAGCACCACTGCCCTTGGTACAGGGCGTAAAAACAACTGTGCACCAGTTCTCCTTCCTTCCTCCTCCCCCTGTATCCTGGTTTCCATGCAAACAAAAGCACAGACAGAGAGGGGTTGTGGCACAGGCTGTAGGAGTGGGGCCAAGGGTTTACCACGTCAGGCACCACTGGGTCAGCCAAGGAAGAGACTGAGTGAGATGCTGTCTGCTCTGGGGTCTGATGCCAGGTGCTGCCAGGGAGGGAGTCCAAGAGAGGTGGATCCAGCTTTAGGGACAGAAATCCAAGCAGAAAACACTTGGGAACAGTCCAGGCAGAGTAAAATAAAAAGGAAGAGACAGAGTGAAACAGGGTACGCAATGGCCTCACTCCTGGGCTGGGCAATGATGTGGTACAATCACTATGGCCAGCCGCAAACACATTGGGAGAACTCGTCATCAAATAAGTGATAAGAAACATCAATGGCAAAGTATTTTCATTATTTTTCATAACTGAACTATAGTCTGTAAGGAGCTGCAGTTCTTTACTTAGCAGGTGACTTTTATTCCTGTCCTGTTTTAAAATGGGACAAATCTGGGATTTTGACTCTGACTGCCACCAGATTTCTCAGGGGCTTTAGGCTGAATCCTTTATAAGGCCACTTGATTCCTGGTTGTTTCTACATCGAGAAGAATCAGAGTATGATTTGAACTTCAGTTTAAATGTCAAGAAGTTTCTATTTTCATAGAAGTAGATTAAATGTGTGGAAAATTTCAGCTCAGGCATTTTCAGCACTGTTAAATCCAGACTAGCTCTTTATTCCTAAAGGAGAACTTGGCTGTCCTATCAGTTAAAGTCCAGATTACACACTCATGCAGGGAATTAATGGGGAGCGTACATAGCAGTTCCCATCACTCTCTGCTAGGCCTTTTGTGGATGTCTTTCCTATGTCTTTGGTTTTTTTCCTCTTTCACTTATAACTCTCCAAAATTATTTGAAAATGAAAGAATAAATTGCTGTAGGTTCTGTTTGTTTGATGGTTGTTTTTTTAATCAAACACTCCAAGTGTTTGAAGTTGAATATCTCACTTTCATTTTTTCTGCCTTCCACACCTGGCTTTATGAAAATATCCCCCAACTCCTTCAAATTAATGCCAGAGATCTCCATCACAACAGAGCCTGAGAAACAGGGATGGAACTGGGACTTTTATTGAGGTATGATGATTAGGATAAAAATACCATACATTCACAGCTGATTCCCACTCCCTTCTGACTTCTCTAAATCACATGTCTCTCAACTGTGGCACATTCTGCTGCAACCACTGGATTTTCTGGATTACTACTCCTGGATCCTTCATGTCATTGCATCCTTTGGTCGGCCCTCATGTGTATGTGCTCAGGACCAGAAAAGCACCTTTCTAGATGCCTTTTCCTCTCTTCTTCTTTCTCTGGAAGGGACAGCTGCAGCGAGAGTTGCTGTGCTGTCTTCTGAGAGCAAGGGTTGGGTCCCAATACTTTGATAGCACTCAGCTATCAAAAGCACAGATGATAACTGTGAGCTGAATAATGGATCCATGTGGATCCTGTAATTGTCTGCCATTCTCAGATTGCTAACACAATGCTCTGACCAATTTGCTTCAGTCATTTGCTCTTCCAGAAACTTGACCTGGACAAAGCAAGGCCCTGGCGAGAAGTGTTTCATTGAATATTGCCACTGGTGCTTTTAGACCAGTTTCCTGTTCCAGCAATGGTCAAGAGCACGTAAAAAGACAGTTTACGTAGAGAAATACCTCCCTTGATAAATCCTTTTGGTTTCAAGCAAAGCCTAGGGACATCCTGAGCCAGAGGTTGCATCCTGGCTGTAGCAGTGAACTTACAATTTATTTATATATGAATGTGGCACTTTCTTTTGAACCTGTTTTAATCTGCCACTTTATATTCTCTTTTGTGCTTACATGCCACTCCGTGTGAAAAAGCATTCCTTGTTCACTCTCTGCACATCTTTCACTATTTTATACATTAACGTTACATGCCCACGTTTGCCTCCTTCCCAAGGTAAGAGCCCCAGTATCTTACCTTCTCCAGACAGAAGGTATTCCATGCATCTCACTACCCTCCTTGCTGATATCTGACCCTTTTCTACTTTCAGACTGTACTTTTTGAGATGAGATGATCAGAACTGCACCTAGTATTTCAGCTACAAGCATACCTTGGATTAACATGCTGACACAATATGCTTTCTGGTTTATTTTCACTTTCTCTCACAGCTGTTCCTAAATTCCTAATTGCTTCATGACCACATCAGAGCATCCAACTGGTGTTTTAAGAGAGGTATCCAGAGTCACTCCAAAATCTTTTTTAGAATTGCACTGCATAAACCAAGAGCTGAGATGAATAAATTTGAAGCAGCAGAAAATGTTTCTCTTTTCCAAATCCTCTTATCATTTGCCTCCATTCAGGCAAAGCTATATGAAGGCTAGTAGAAATGCATATTCAAATGGAGGTCTTTGCATGGGAAAACAAATTTATTACTGTTTCTATCATTGGGTTTATTTCCCTGTTTTCCTTTTTTGTTATTAGTATTTCTTCCTGTGCAACACAAAACCCAAACCCTGCCTACAACCATTGTTTAGGTAGCCCAAAGGAGGACTCTGCTCTCTCGAACCAGATTCTAAAATCTTGCCCTTTATTTTAAAATGTTCCAACCTTTTGCCTGATATGTGGAACAGAATCTCCCCGGAGGAGAAGGAGCAGGGTATCAGTGCTCTCTAGTTTCACAGGGAGGAACAGTATCATGACCTTTTAACAGCTTTCGGCCTCACTTGATATGCCCAGCTAGTGTATGTATGTTTTTTTCCAGGTCAGATACTATCTGTATCGCCTTATCAAGGTTGGTGACCCAAGTCTACTGTCCTCATTTCTTGATGGTTTTCAGCATGTTAAAATATCAATAACAGCATTTTCCTAGTTTCTCAGTAGAGTCACTGGATTGGGAGTTGGGTGACTGTAAAAATCCTAAAGGCACAAGCATTGTCCTGTAGAGATGTAAAAAAACAGATAGACACTATTAGCTTTTCCCTCTAGCTCAACAGAGGAACTAAAGACCCCACCACTGTGCAGGGACCCTGAAACTCTCAAACAGAGGTTTTGTTTTGATGTCTTATTCTCAGATAGAAATATACTTCAATATGTTGGCATTGCCCGTGTTTCTGTGCCTGAAGGGACAGTTTTCCCACCCTGCACAAAGACAGTCTGTGCCCAGTGGATGTAGAATGTGTTCCAGGAGTGGACCACAACACCTCATTCTTTAGTTATTCCATCCCTGCATGAAAAGCCACCTGTAAGCTCTTTTACACCTCTAGAAAATCATGTATCTTGTCTTTAGCATGCTTTCATCACGTCTCTCTCACTTTATTAAAACAGCAGAAAGAGATGCATTTGGTATACACAATGGCTGTACCCAGCTGTACCTGCCGGTGGAGCTCCATTAGCCAAGAGGCATTTTCAGGCTCTCTTTCTAGCAGCTGCTTCTTTCCTAATATGCAGTGTTTGAATTTACTCACTGTAAAGAGGAGACAGTGGATTGGCAAGCCCAATTACAGGAAAGAAAAAAGAAAAAAAAGGATTCTCAGAAAAGAGGTCTTTAAAGCCAGCATCTAAAGATGAGAGGTGCTCTCTGGTGAGTGTATTCATTTTAAGTTGCTGACAAACTTGTCACAGGCCCAGGCAATATTGCTGGCAATAATCACAGTATTCCCTAACACAGCTTCCACAACAAATTTTTTTACAGGGGAATTGTTTCCACATAGCAGGTCTCATTAAAACAATTTCCATGCTTGGCTATGATGTTTGGAAGCCACCTTCTTAACTCTTAACCTATAATAAACCAAAAGATGAGCAGTGCCAGGATCATGGTCTTCTCATGTTTCTTGAAGTGTATTGCTTACTCAGCCCTGTCCTGATCGTGGTTACAATATTGCTTAGAAGAGCATTCACTCTTACTGTCTGGCAGCCTAATCAATTGCAAGTTAGTAAGGCATCTGTCCTCTGTTTGCTTGGTTCACCTGAATTATGCCATGTCTTCTTTGCTATTTTATTTGACCTGCAAAATATATGCAAATACCTGAGCCACACCAGTAACTTCTGTTTTCTCTCTAAGCAAGTCTCTGGCCCATTTGGTGGCAGATAACCTGTCTGTGACACAATGAGATTATCTGATGCTGCTGGCCAGGAAAATAACACTTGGAAAAGCAGTGAAAGTTTGAGCAAAAGTAAATGACTGAGCTTCCAAAAAAAGAGGTAAAAGGGTAAAAGGTAAAAAATCCAGCAGTCCCGTTTGACAGGCCTGTAGTGCTATAAGCAGCTTTGGCAGACCTGACTCAAAGCTTTTCAGAAGCACATGGAGGATGGAACGCTGCTGCGGGAAGAAGGGTCTCCCACAGGAGCCAGCCTGCCCACGCTGGCAGCCCCTGAGGATAAGACAGGGAAGAGGATGGGTGGCCACAACAACAGCTTTTGGGAGAGAGCTGCCACCCCTCACCTGTACAGACCCTGCCGGATCCCCTGTGGAGGCAGCACACCCTGCTCCTCCTGGCTCTGCCAAGGCGGAAGGAGCAGTATACGGCTGGGGATGGCCCTGAGAGCTGGTAGGGAGGGCTAGGTGTGAAGTGGCAACCTTTAGACTCGCTTTCTTTTAGCAAACCCAGATTTTGCAGCTTTGGCAAACTGTAACCAGCAAAGCCGCAAGCTTCCTTACTTTCTCTTGGTTTTGCCAGTTTTCAGTTCTCTCCTTTTACTTCTTCAAGCTGTCATGGTGTGAAGAAGACTTGAAATGTGGGGAAGGGACAGCCCACTTGCAAACGGAGACTTTTTTGTCCTCTTGAAAAGGCAAGCTGCAGCTCCTTTAAGCTGTCTATGTCCGTGCTCTGGGCATGTTTTCCACTCAAGTGAAGCTTCAAGGTCAAAGAATTGGGTTCAGATCAAGGTCTTGCAGGTTACCTAGTCCCTAGTCCTTCTCCACTGTTTTCCTGTGATGAATTCCTCACATAGCACTATCTGCATGTCAACACTGTTGCTTTATGAACACTCTTCCTTAGAGTGGCTACAGAAAGGGATGAGACATAAATTCTGCAAGTATAGTAAAGTTTAGCAGAAGCTACTTTAGATAAAAATAAGAAGTGACCTGAATAAAAGCTTAGTATTTGAACAGTATACTTTTCCTCTTGGGCTTAATGGGGTTTATCCACAAAACTATATCCATTATACATAAATGTATATTTGATATTAAAATCCAGTAATATGCAATAACCAATTGTTATCCAAAGGATTTTATCTGGATTTGGATTCATGTGTCCATTCAGGTTTCAAGCAACCACCACTGTTGTAGGTCATTTAGGTACAGCATTTCAATTCACAGCCCTTTCTACTTTTTGAAAATTGAGTTTGAAGACTCGTCTCCTTTTTTTTTTTTTTTTTTTGCTACACCATTCATTTCATAGAGATAAAACCAGAAATTCTTTGATTTGCCCAATCTATTTTAGTAACACTTTTTGTCTGCACATTATCCCTTGAAGTGTTTTGGGCTATCTGGGGAAGACAGTACAAACTTGGAAAGAATTACTTCAAATTAGCACTACATTTAACCGTATAGTCGCATTACTTGTTCTACTTTATCTCTTGCAACTTGCAGCAAAATTGGCTGCAAAAACCAAAAAAATACCAATGTTGAGGCCACATTAAACATAAAATTAGGTTAAATATTGAGATTATCATTCAGAACCATATTCTCTCATGTATTAATTAAGTTTTGTGCAAGAGAGATTTAAATTGCGTGGGTCTAATCTCCTGAGTCCTAGTCTTACATAGCAGCACTGAATTTGTCAAAGCTCCAAGACAAGGACAGGATCAGCAAAAAAAAGAAGTTACAGGTGAGACATTCTTATCTCTGATTACCAGGATAGTATATCAATCTGTTGGCAACTTTTGTACTACAGAGTAGCTTGGATGTATCACCAAATATACTATTTTAAACCAAAAGCTATTATCTTGAACAAAACCTCAGGAAACCTGGAAATGTTTTAAGTTTTCTTCTAATTAAGCAATTCCATTTCCTTTAATATTACTTGTCTGACATTAGAGTTCTTCTTGGTAAGAATATACAGGTTTCAGAAGAAACTCATCTGACAAACCAGAGTCACTGAAGTGTTTATTACTGGGACTTGGAAGCACGTTTTTTTACAGTAATTTTTTGCAACTTCAAGTGCTGTTCCCGTTTCTTATGGGAACATTTTCTATGAAAAGAAGGAGGCTTTGGGTTAGGGTCAGCAACAGTGTGTAGGCACAGCTGCATCATTGCAGAAATTTGGGATATCTTCCCCTTCCCAACTCTCTCTGGAAACATAACCCTCAGTCCCAACATCTTCAGTTTGCTTCCCTTTATCAGCAGATTATAAATGAGTTTCTTGCTGCTCCACTCAGTGGTTAATTATTTGCACAAGTGAAATTGTTTCAACAGCAAAGACTGGATATTACCTAGCCCAAGACAGTCAAGTAGTCAAGTCATTCATCTGGGCTCTAATAGCCTGAGGTTCAAATTCCTGAACAGACCCTGGAAAATGAAGACTTGACCCTGAACTTCCTGAAAGCCAAGTGAAGGCTATAATTGCAAGGCATAGTTTACTGCAGTACAGGTAGTCTTTGCCTCAGTGGTTTTGGCCAAAAATCCATCTTTATCCACAATCCTTGGAGGATATTAAGTTTTCAAAATTTAAATTTTCTGATGGGCAAATCCTGATCAGTTCTGCTAATAATACCCTAAATTTTATATTAATATAACAGTGAGCAGATGTTTTGGGCTATCATTCGTTGATCATTTCCTCTATTGCTAACAGCTGCTCTAATCTTATTTTAATACTCCCCTAATTTCTGTAAATCTGAGGTGCATACAAATAATGTGAGGCTATGATATCTAAAATATTCTGCTAATATAAGGGCTTGAGCAATATTTATTATCTTAAAAAACATGGTAGCTAAGCATAGCTGCTCTTCTAGTGGAAGATGAACACTTCAGGGTATTCCTTCTTTGGAAATAGTATGCCTCAACCAATACACAGAGTGAAAATTTCAATTTCTTGAATCACTCAGCATAAAAGTGAAACCATTAGGCCAAAGAATTGTTTAATGATATATGAACATGTCAGCTCAAACTTGCATGAACAGCCCTAAGTTCTTTTACTGCTCCAACCTGACCAGATAAGAGCCAGCCTCAAACCAAAAGCTATCTCAACACTGCATATTAAATTCAACTGTACTAATATGGCTAAAAAACTTGGAAGGAGAGGTGGCTCAAGCCTAACCAGTTTGGAGCATGAATATGTCATCATTCAGCCACATCAGCATTGTCAGTGCTCTTCTTATGTCAACCTAACCATCACACATGAATTCGTCTACCAAACTAAGCTGACCACAGTCCTTCCCATTGCCAAAGCCAAAGGAAAACACCAAGCCTGGAAAATACATTAACACCAAGTTTAAAGAGGCAATTTCTGTGGAAGAGGAGGAGAGTTTTGCCATTGATTTCAATGGGAGGTGGTTGAACAATTTTGTTTCAGAATATTATTTCAAAGACAGATTTACTTACCCAAGACTGTAGGCTGCAGATCCCAGCCTGTAGGCTGCAGCCAGCTTATTGATGGATTCAGATCCATGGCTGTAGGCAGCTGAGGTCTTGCTGAGGGATTCAGAGTCAAGACTGTAGGCAGCAGATCTTTTACTTTGTGCAGCAGAATAATCATAGGCTGTAGATCCATAGCTGTAGGCTGCTGACTCAAGGTCATGGGCTGAAGAGCCATGACTATATGCTGCTGAAGAGTCAAGGCTGAAGTCTGCTGCAGATGCATGGCGATAGGCTGCAGAGCCCCTAGCATAAGCTGTAGATCCCTGAGCATAGACAGCAGATTTGCTCTTTGCTTCTTTTTGGTACTGGCTTACAGTGGACTGCAGTGCTTTATGGCGGTATGCACGGTCATAGTGCTCATGGTGTCTTTGGTAGAAAGGTAAAGACATCATGCGTGTCTTCTAATTTTGTTTTTTACTGCACGTTTCTGAATGTAATTAAATAGGACAGTGTCTGAAAAAGAACAGATCAAACATAAAGATATTGTCAAAGAATCTTCTGAGTTAGCATGCGACTAATACACAACTTCATACAAACTAACACAGAACTTAAAACTTCAAATATCAAATGCAATGAATTTAGGGTTATCTTTTTATGATGTGTTTTAGACTTTAAGATAGGTTTGTATTTAAGTTTCAAGACACTCATATGTCATTCATCATGACCAGAAAACCTTGCACTATTGTGTCCATTCATTTGTAGTTGGTCTCCCTGTTACTGCAAACTATTCAAGTTTCATGTGCTCAACTTCTCCACTCATTATTGCGAACTAATGAAATTTTATGTGCTCAGCTTCTTCAGAGATTGTGTAAATATTTTTGTTAAATTACAAAAGAGACAATAAAGTAGTAAATTATTTTAAAAGGCATAAGCAATTCCAACAAGGCTATATAAGATGAAATAAAAATATATTAACATTTCATTCATTTTTGTAATCCAATTTTCATGTTGAATTTAATATTCCATTTAATATTTTAACAGTGAATTAAAAACATTAAGATTGAAAAGGATGTCACTTTTTTCTGTAAACATACATTACAGTGATTATTTTGTTTGTGATACCAGAGATCCATTTAAAATGGCTTGTCATACTTTTACAGTTTAATCAGGGATACAGTCTGTATGCAATGAGTAAAATAATATCATGCTCCTCAGACCAAACGACCCTTTTTTTTTAACCCAGAATGTCATCTTCAAGATTGTTGAGAAACTTCCTCCAGATGATAGCCCCATCTAAGTTTTACTTTGAACAGTCATCAACAGATTGTCTTGCAGTTGCTTGTAGTAGGAAATTTGATCAGGTGAGAGGTAGTTCCTCTCTCAGAATGTGATGAGGGTTGAGTGCAGAAAGGACTTCCCTTTTTTTTTTTTTAAGCTGGCAATTCAGTCTTTATTTTGTTATTGTTTTATTTTGCTGTTTTTAAAACTTACTTTCTTCTTTGACATGCAGCTTGCCTCTACTAATCCCTATGATAACTTTTCTTTCTCTGATCACTGGTGATTAGGCTAGGATATGGCTAGGATTGTCCCTGAAAAGGTACATGACTATGAATAAAAATGAGCTACAGTGGAGAAATGTTTAGAGGAATTTAAAGAAGATCCAAAAACAATGGTGAGAGGTGTTTGTTATTGTGGTTGTTTTTAATATCAATCATGACAATAGGAGGCTTGTTCTGCTTCTGGTTTTACTCATGTTAATGAACAATGATCTGACATTTTGACATAAAATACACCTACAGAGCTGGAGTGTAACCATGATTTCATGAAAATCAAGATTTTTTTCCTCTGGTCTTTATGCTTCCTAAATTTCAGTCCTTGGCTTTTTCCTTAGTGTTTGGTTCTGATAATGAGTCAACAAATTGCAAACTATTCTCTTTGGTAACTGCTCAGGTACTCACCTTGAATTATGAAAAAAAAACCCCAATGTTTCAACTTTCTTATATTTCAGGGGTCTCTCTCGAACTGCTCTTTTTGTGATAACAGAACAGATCACTTGTTTGCAGAAAGTCAACAAGTAAGAAAGTCATTCAGAAGTCTTTAAGTATGTAAAAGAAATTGCTGATACCCTGACCACAGTGTAACTGTGACTTCGAGGAGACCAGTTTATGAGTTTACTTTATTTTTATCTGAGGAAGGGAGAGGGATGGGAGAGTGTTAGCCCATTGTTCCGTATGGCAAAAACTGAGGTTCGCTTTTAATTCCCTCATTTCTCTTGCTGGCTATTTTTTTCCTGTAAGTCTAAAGAACGCAATTATTCTGCCTAGCATCCTTGCTTCTAATTCCTAACAATATTTTGTGTTGTTATTTATGTCATTTTGTTAGCTTCTGGTAGTATGTAGTTCCTCTTAATTTCCCTAGTTTCAGAAGATTCCTTCTCAATTTTTCTTCATTGCTTTCTCTCCCAGCTCTGCAGAGCTAGGTTTAGGGTTTGCAAGACATTGTGATGCCTGCTGAGCAAAGTTAAGGCGTACAGATGAGTATTGTCTTGCACACTGAAAGGGAAAGAACGTAAGAACATCCTGTTTTCCTTCTGTAGAGTACTACAGTTGTCTCCCTTTGTCTTCACCAGCTTTATTTGCAGCGTTGACTGGCTTCATCACAGATACAACAGCCACAGTGCTAACAGCCTTTCAGCCCTGTCACTCAGGGATTCCCACAACCTTCCATGCTTCAAAGTAAGGAAGGTGATCCAAAAGTATAAAGCACTTCATGTGTTGCCCATTAAGGAGAAGTTAAAGGAGGCATTTCATTTACAACTTATTAGAGCAAAAGAACACGCAGCAGACTTAAAGTCAGCATATTTAAAATGTACAAAAGCAACCTTTTTCTTCCAAACGTAAAATGTCAGGACTCCACTGTCCTCAGGAGTAAGAGGAGTCTATGACAAGAGTAAGAACTAAGGCAGTAAGGCAGGAGCTGAGCACAAAGTCAGATCTCCTGGTTCAAATCAAAGGCAAACTCTGACTCATGTCATATAAGAGGAAACTGCTTTTATAGGTATTTTATCACACTACGAGTTATGTTTTATACTTCCTCTGAAGCATCAAGCATTGCTCACAGGTCAGGATCACTTAGTTATACTAGTCTGATCAGATATAGTAGTCTGGTCCTATCAGAGATGACAAGAAACTCTGAACCTTGTAAGGATTTTGCTCCTAATTGGAGCCCTGTCTGATTATCAGATTGACTCCCATCTCTTAAGTTTTATAAAATCCATACAACCTGCACCTACTTAGACTGTGTCCACTTATCAGCCCCCTTTAGTGTGAGGACAACACTCCTTCTTAAGATCTGCATAGCATTTCATAACTGCAGAGCTTTGCCTAAAAATATTAGTGGCCATAGTTAGATGAATATGCAGTTTTTGGAGCTGTATGTTAGCAGCTGTTGAGCTGAATTTTCAAAATGACTACTGAGCAGACAGACAGTTCTGTACTTGTTCATAGGTCATAGCTACACATTAAAGAAAGTGATTTTATTGGCATTACCTCTTGCACTGTTTACCAGTGTGTGTAATTCTTTAAAGATCTACTCCATCAAGCAGTGAAAATAGTGAAATAGATAAAAACCAGAAACTCTTGTAAACAGAAAAAAAAAATTTCCTTCAGCTCAGTCAATGGCTTTACAAATCAGAAGACATCCTATACACTAGAAAATAGTTAGATTATTTACACATTCTCTAAGCCCAAAGGAGGTTACACAACAAATTGCTCCTGTATCTCAGTAACCCATGCTTCATTTGAGAGTACTGTGGCAATATGCAAGGATAGTTGAGTTGATAATAAGTGAACCCTTGCACTACTTTGCTTTGTTTCACAGCTGAACCCTCAGATGTCTTCAGTTCATGTCCACAAGTCCCTCAAATAACTGCTGAGCTGAGAAGAATAAAGGGAGCTACTCTCAACTTGGCATTGCAGATTCAGATTAAAAATAATCAAACACATATAATCTTCTGTCATTAACACTTACCAGGGCCCAAATGAATGGCAGTAAATGCAATAGCTCTCAAGTGGATGAATAGCAGAAAAACACAGCAATGATGAAGCCAGCAAAGAAAGAGGTAGTCAGGACGAGGGGTAAGGACTGGACTTCAAGGTCCAGAACAAAAATAATGCCTGCAGTCAGTGGAATGTCAGAGCCTTAGTCCAGACCTTTTATGGCCAGGGTGGTGATAAATATAGCATCGAAGAGGGAGAGAGGCAGAGACAGATACCGATACCCTGTGCTATCTCTGTGCAAAGACACGATGACAGCAGCTTCAAACTGAGAGTTCTCCCTTTTAATTATCTTCACTAAACTCCATATAAAATCAGCATTCCAATTCAAAATGATT